>NW_005842664.1:238976-246325 GCF_000455745.1 Alligator sinensis | reverse complement strand
AGCAGGAAATACTTTATAAGACTTAAACTTATGACCACAAAACTTCCAAACTAGTACTTAAAGCATGCATAAGTAGGAGGGATTTATCTTAAACAAAAAACCAAAGCAAGTTCTCTTTCTCTATCCTCCATTTGAGCAGAATAAGACATTCAGGCAAAATAATTTGCAGTTCACAAGATAACTACAAGCAAGAGAAAAATCAGGATGCAAAAGAATAAAGGGAGCCTGGCCCATGCTCTATTGCCTCAAGGTGTTTGAGAGCACACAGACAACATTGTAGTCCATCAGGTCCTATGCTTTCCCTCAGCATGTCTGTGTAAGCTAACGATTTTCAGAGAGAGTATTATGTTCAAATGGCAGTTTTTCTTTCCCAAAGGGAAGTAGCCGAGTTGTTTGACAGAAGGAAATTGGAAGCAAAATTCATCAACAGAAGAGACAGAAACAACAACAACCAAGAACAACACAATTTCAAAATATTTGACAACATATTTTCTTTGTTTAAAAATGCCAGGCAGCTTATGTACTTCAGCAGAGCTGTGGCCCTGGAGTTACATTTGCTCATTGTGTCCCACATGCAAAAACATACCCTGACACTTAGTGCTATGCCAAAAGCAATCTATGTTTTCAAAAGCAGGTGATATGATTGACCCAAATAATTATCAGCCAATCTCAGTATTTCAGCCTGCCTTTGAAATTACTTTTAAAAGTCTGGTTCAGGTTCAGTGGGCACCCTGCTTAAAAGACCATGAAATTCTCTTTCCATATCAAGTAGGCTTTGAAGCTAAATGTGATGCCCTCATTGGCACAGCTCATATCTGTGTAGACTTTGCCATTGACAAAGTGTCAAAGTGACACAGCAATCTCTTCAGGACTCTCACGAGAGTGTTGCTATCATAGATTCAGGTTGTTTAATGTCAGGCTAGCAGGTGCTGCAACAAAGTCAGCAACCCATCCTCCATTGCCAGTTCTCATGGTTCGGAAAGAGGTTATGTTGGCGAGTAAAAGAAACATTTACTCAAAAGCAATACCTAAAGTTTCATCTACTTTTTGCCCTATGCATTCACCTGCAATAAATATTTGATGCATGATTTCAATAGATAATTTGGTTGAGCCAGTTCCAGATAAAACCCAGGTGAAAGCAACTTAAAAGGAAACCATCTTACCTTAAAGTCACTCAAAAGTCCATCCTGAGTCTAATGGCCCACTGGCCTGCCATAGCTAAGGCATGCCAATGTTAGGCGATAGCACACCAGGGAGTGATGTGACCAGCATTATGCCTGGCTGCCCACCCTAAAAAATCTAAATTGCCATTTATGGCAGTTAAGGACAAACTTCTATACAAGTCTGGAGTGAAGCACAAACTTATGCCTATGAACCTGTAATGAAACAGTTTAACAGCTCTACCATCCACCATACAAGAACTCTTGCATAAGTATTAAAATTAGAGAGGGCTTCTGGCAATTTAGAGTGAAATTCTGTAGTCACTAAACATTGTTTCCCAGTTTCATACTTGGTAAGGTTGGAAGGGACCTGAGCAGATCATCAAGTCCGCCCCCCTGCCATGGGCAGGAAAGAATGCTGGGGTCAAATGACCCCGGCTAGGTGATTGTCTAGCCTCCTTTTGAAGACCCCCAGGGTAGAAGCGAGCACCACTTCCCTTGGAAGTTGGTTCCAGATCCTAGCCACCCTGACTGTGAAGTAGTGCCTCCTGACGTCTAGCCTAAACCTACTCTCAGTCAACTTATGGCCGTTATTCCTTGTTACTCCTGGTAGTGCTTGGGGGAAAAGGGGACTCTCCCATTGCCTGCTGGTCCCCCTTGGCAAGTTTATAGATGGCCACCAGATCCCCTTTCAGCCTTCTCTTGTGGAGGCTGAACAGGTTTAGGTCCCATAGCCTCTCCTCGTAGGGCCTGCCCTGCTGCCCCCTGATCATGTGAGTGGCCCTCCTCTGCACCCTCTCCGTGCTGTCCACATCCCTCCTGAAGTGCGGCACCCAGAACTGGACACAGTACTCCAACTGTGGCCTGACCAATGTCGCATAGAGGGGGAGGATCACCTCCTTGGACCTGTTCATGATGCATCTGTGGATGAATGACAAGGTGTCCTGACCGTGTCCTCACATTGGCGGCCCATGTTCATCTTGGAATCAATAATGACTCCAAGCCCTTTTCTGCCTCTGTGCTGATGAGAAGGGAGTTCCCCAGCCTGCAGGTATGCTGCTGGTTCTTCCTCCCCAGGTGCAGTACCTTGCACTTCTCAGTATTGAAACCCATCCTGTTTTCATCCACCCACCCCTGTTACCTGTCCAGATCTAGTTGTAGCCTGTCCCTCTCCTCTAGCATGCCCACTTCTCCCCACATCTTAGTGTCACCCTTTGGGCTTGGAGGATCGTCTCCTTAAGGAATGATCACTCTTCTTGGACTCCCAACTCCCCTCCCATCCGGGACCAGAGTGCCTCCCCAACCAGTCTCCTTACCTCATTGAAATCAGCCCTCCTGAAGTCCAGGACTGCTGCCTTGCTGCAGGCCTTTGACACCCTGTGCTGAATGGTGAATTCCAGTAGGCGATGATCGCTATTGCCCAGGTGGTCGAGAACCCGCAGTCCCCTCACCAAGTCATCACCTGTAGCCAGGACCAGGTCCAGCAAGGCATTTCACCTGGTGGGACTGTGCACATCCTGGGTTAGGTGGAGGAACCTACATGAGTGGTCAGACCTGGCTGACTGCTCTTCCCAGCAGATGTCCGGATAGTTTAGGTCACCCATGATGACCACGTCCCTTGCCTTAACTGCCTCCATGAGCTGACCTGAGAATTCCCAGTCCAGTTCTTGCCCCTGATTCAGTGGTCTGTATTAGACCCCCACCATTAAGTCCCTTCCCCACCCCCGACCTCCTTGTATTCTGACACAGAGCACTTCAGTCTGCCCCCGCTCTGACCCCGTGCTGCTTGCTGATGTGAATTGCTCTTTGATGTAAAGCACCACACCCCCACACTTTCTCCCCATTCTATCCTGCCTGTACAGCCTATAGCCCTTGATGTTTACCACCCAGTTGTGTGTTGGATCCCACTAAGTTTCAGTGAGCCCCACTATGTCTGGGTTTGTGTTATCTAGCAGGAGGGCAAGTTCCTCCTGCTTGTTCTCCATACTACAAGCATTAGCGTAGAGGCATTTGAGGCCTCCTGAGGGTGTATGCACTGCCTCCCTAATCCCAGGACTATCTGGACCCCTGTCTCTTACCTGGGTACTTCTTGTGCTCATTGCCTGCCTTGGCCGGGCTGTTCTTGTGGGTGTCACTTGGTTCCGTGTTCCGTGGCTCCCTCCATCCTCATCCACCCCTTCCCCTGATGAGCTTAGTTTAGAGCCCACTGGAGGAGATCAGCTGACCTGAAAGAGAACACATGCTTACCTTTGGGGGCAGGTGAAGTCCATCCCACCTGAGCATGTCTCTTGTTCTAAAGTATGGGTCATGGTCCAAAAAGCTGAAGCCCGCCTCGAGACCATTTCTGAAGCCACAAGTTGACCTCCCTGATGCAGGTCTCATGGCATCGTCCACATCCACTCACTGGAAGTACAGATGAGAAGACCACCTGAGCCCCTGTCTCCTTCAGCTTTCCCCCCCAGAGCTTGGTAGTCCTTCAGGAGGTGATCCAGCCTGCTCCTGGCTGCATCATTAGTGCCCACATGGATTAGGACCATGGGGTAGTAATCAGTGGGCCAGATAATGGCTGGGATCATTTCCATCATGGCCTGAATCCACACTCTGGGCAGACAGGAGACCTCACATGTCATAGGATCCTGGTGACAGATGTGACCCTCTGTTCCTCTCAGGATGGAGTCACCTATGATGAGCACCCAACATCTCTTCTTCTGGGTCAACTTGCCTCCTGCAGCCTGTTCTGTGAATGGAGTGGCCTCCTCTCCTGAGGTATTCTCCTCTCCTTCCTCTTCCTCCAATGTTGCCAGGGTCTCATTCCTGTTCCCCAGCTGGACTAGGGGAACTGGTACTGCACTGCTGCAAGCACCCCTGGCTCTGGAGGGAACCTTCTGCCATTCTGCTGTGGAGGGCACTTCCTGGAGTTCTTCTCCCTTTGGTGCATGGCCCTGCAGGGAAAGGAAATACCCGTCAATTTCATCCTCTGCTTCTCTGATTCCCCTCAGCCTGCTAACCTCCTCCTGGGGCTCCCTCACCTGCCCCTCCAAGGCCCTAAGATGGGCACCTGCAGGACAGGTGTGGGGGCGCCCATTCCCTGCCCCCCCCAGCCCTGTCAGGCATCCCCCACAGACCAGGGGGCAGGGTGATGCCAGCCCCCCTGTGGGCTTGGTCTGGGTGGAAGCCTCAGAGAAGTCCTGGGTGGGCAGCACCCCCCCAGGCAGGGGCCCTAGCAGCACTCTGCATAGATACCATTTTTAATTTTTTTTTTTTTTTATGTGGTTCCTTCACCTTTCCCTTGCCAAAGACTTCCTCCTGGTCCCTCCTGCATCAATGCCAGTGCAAACACTGCCGCGTCCTTACAGAGCGCGCTCTGTTAGTACGCAGCTCCCTACCGGCTCAACTAAAAGGGATCCAGGGGGCTTCCCCTCTGGACCCACCCCAGCTGCACTGGCTCCTCTACCCCACTTACCTTAGAGTGATCAGCTGCTGCTGCCCCCACCACTGCTGCCTCCATTCAGGTAAGGGGGGCACATGTGTGAGTGGAACTCCATGTGTGCCTGGTCAACCCTTCTCCTTGCTGCCTTCAGCCCCAACTCCCAGGGACTGGGACAAACCAGCTTTTAAATGCCATGGTTTGAAATTCCTGCAGCTGTCCTGCAGCCAATCAGGTGCTCCAGGTTACCCAGAAATGCCTGCTGACTGCCCCCACCCTCTATGTTCTCTCCTGCAGGGGGAGATCCAGGAGCTTCCCAAAGGACAGCCTTGCGGGGACATTCCCCCCTAGCCCTCCCTCTGTTTGTGTGCTCTGTTAGCGCATGGCTCCCTGCCAGCTCATCTAAAAGGGATCCAGGAGGCTTCCCATCCAGATCCACACCAGCTGTGCCAGCTCCTCTGCCCCACTTATCTTAGGGGGATCAGCTGCTGCTGCCCCCACCACTGCCTCTGCTGCCACTGCCTCCATTCAGGTAAGGGGAGCACACGTTTGAGTGGAGCCCCACGTGTGCCTGGTCAGCCCCTCTCTTTGCCATCTTCAGTCCCAACCCCAACATGTGTCAGCTGGCTAGGACTCTGTTGGCCTGAGCAATCATACACAAGTATAAATTGAGAGTAAATAAATAGAAGTGATTGGAAATTTTCCAGTGAAGCAAATTTCAATCAGAAAATAAAAAATTTGGACAAAAAATAAATGTTCTGTGGAATTGTGTTGATTATGACAATATCTTGTTAGAGAGAGGGGAAAAAATCACTAAGGTTGAAAGGTTTCATGTCAATGTTTTGTGAATGGAACCATCATATTTCATTTGATTATTTTTATTGTATTATAAAAATTGAGATTTACCTTTTTGTGTTTGTTTATGAAACATCTTGGTGCATCCTCAAACAAAAAATCTGAATTCTGTGGTGTGGGAAGCCTCAGAATTCTAGGCATTTATTGCATTTAGGAAGAGAAAAAAATTGAAATCATGGACTTTCCTATGCAACAGAATTGCCTATGAAGTGAAAAATTCAGTTCTTACTCACCTCTATAAATGAAAGAAGAAATATATAGCCTATTGCCAGCTGGATGACCCATCTTGTAAAACTGGTGTGCTGGCCATATTCCAAAGTGGATAATTATATTCTGTTGACCTGATACCCTCCTGCTGTTTCTCTGATCTAATGTATCCTTCTTTACATCCTGTTCTAAACTGTTGTTAATGGCCCTGTGTTCAGAACCCTACATCAGTGACTTCTATAGTATAATACACATCTCAGAATAGCAAAGCAACAACAGATAACATCTAACACACAAAAGGGTTAATTGTAGAACAGCAACTTGACTATACTGCTTTGAACCTTTTAGAAAAAATAAGTAAAATAATCACAGTGCTTGTACATCCCAGGAAATACTTAATTTTGAATAACCTGAAGGCTAGTCATATGGAATGAGAAAAGTCAGGTGACTTATTTTTAATTATCTGGCAAGGTTTAATACAGGGATGTCCAACTTAAGAATCAGGGGTTGCATGACCTGTGCGCTACATCACCAGAGGCCACATGCTACAGGACCAATGGGCCCCCCAAACTGCATATCCCATGTGCAGGTCCTCTTCCTGCCCCACCCTGCCTTGCCCTGTACATGTAAACAGGCACATGCCTCACAATGGTACTGTGGCTGGTGACCCACCTCACCTTAGTTGCTTGGCTGTGTCCCCCATCCAGCTGCCACATGGAGCAAGATGTCATGCTCCACCCTTTCCTCCTCTCTGGGGTAGGGGCATGCCATTCAAGCAGGGGGAGGGAGGGGAGACCCAAGTTCCTGGCTACTGTTATGGCCAGGTGGGAAGCTGGGGGCTGCTATCTGGGAAGCCCTGGTTCAAATTAAAAAAATAAATAAATAATTGGAGCATATAACCCTTAAAAAGAGGTCTCTTTGGTATTTCTGTAACCTATCTTTGGTTATACAGGCCTGGTATAATTGAAATAGACCATTGGTATCTATATTAAACAAATAAGCAGAGCCAGTACCTAATAGTTTCTCACTGTATTTATACTAGGAATTCATAAAATGCAGAGGTGATCTAGCAAAAAATATAATAAGCTTTGTAAAAGATGGTCACCATTTAAAGCTTAACCTCTGTTTTAAATTTATTTCATGGCTACAATTCAAGGCACCATTCCAAATTTTCCATAGTCTAGATGCTTGATACAGTATTGGACTTAAGTGTCTACCAATTAGGTACCATAGATTTCAATCTCCCTGACCCTGGAATAAGAAAAGCCTCCACCTATCAGAGAATGGTCTACAGCAGGGGTGGGTAAAATACAGCCTGTGGGCCAGATCCAGCCTCCCAATTGATTGTATCCAGTCCATGACTGCCACTGCAGTACTCCACATGGTGACAAACCCTACCCTCTCCCTCCTGGGTCATCCCATGCCATGTTCCTGCTTGCACCTGCCCTGGTCCCACCTGCATTCACCCTTCCCAGGCCTGGCTCTGACCCTGGCCTGCAGCTCTGTGCTCGCAGAGGGCAAGCCCCATGCTGGACTCTGCAGGGAAACAGGGGGAGCAGAGTGCCAAGGAGCTGGGGAGGCAGCAGGCTCCAGTGCAGGGCTTCTACCGCTGTGACTGCTGAAGCTGTAGGCTCAGGGAGTAGAGCCCTGGGGATAAGGCAGGTTCCACTACCTCCCCCCATGCAACACTGGCCAGAGCT
>NW_005842664.1:236559-238966 GCF_000455745.1 Alligator sinensis | reverse complement strand
CCCTCACCCCCACCCTACCCAGCTGAGCTCTGCACTCCTGGTTGCACCTTGAGAAGGAGGAGGAGGAAGTGTTCCCCACAACATGGATTAGATCCTCCCCCTGACCCTCTCACCCCCGCTCTGGGGCCAGGCAGCATCACATGAAGCCCTCACGCTCCCAGCCCCAGTGGCAGGGGGAAGGGGAGGAGGAGGAGTAAGAGTCTCCACCAAGCACCTCACAGAGTCCCCTTCCCCACTGTGGGAGAAGGAGGAGGAGGGAGAAAGAATCTCCCCTCAGCACAGAACAGAGCCCCCCTCCCCACTCCATGGGGCAACCAACCCAGTGTGGCTCCATTAAGGTAAAGGAGGCAGGGAGAAGGGTTAATTCCTCCCTCCATGCCTTCCCTGAAGCTGGGGTCTGCAAGTTTTCAAGGGTCACCACTGTAGCCCCCTCTGCTCTGCTCCCTGGTAGACAGGCTGACCCCAGCTATGGTGGGAGAAGAGGGATAGAGGGAAGAATTAACCCTCTCACTGCCCACTTTGCCTTAATGGGGTCATGCCAGCCTGTGTCTCCACTAGAGCCAGTCCCTGCTCTCGCTAGAGAGCAATGGGGCAGGGACAGCCCTGTGGCTGGAGCGGAGAGCCCCACCCAGCCCAGAGAGTGTGACAGCTGAAATTATGTCTGTGTGATAAAGGTGCTTGCTGAAGGCTCTATGAAGATTATATCAAGTATTTTTCTGTATTTGTTTAGATATTAAGCTATATGTTGTTGCTAAAAGCCTAATTAAAGTTTAAGACATAGTAAGGCCTTGTATAAAGTAAGGCCTAGTAAATTTAGCAAAGCCTTGAAGTAGTAAGGCCCTGTGGTGTAGTTAAAATTACCTTATCAAAGAAATGCAAGGCTTGTACTGCTATTGGTCAGCCTAAGGACAGTTGAAGTAAAAGGAATCTGAGTGGTTGTACGTTATCAAAACCATTCAGAAGCTATAAATGAGCTGCAATATTTGGAAACCATTCAGAAAGGGAGAGACAGCTCTGTGAAAAGGATTAGTTAGCTGTTGCCTGGATCAGTGGGCCCGTGGACCTCGAGGAGCCCAAGAACTGCATCCCAGGGTCCTTCCCGGTACCTCTTTGGACAGTGTCATTCAGGGATGCCTGACTTCACTGAACTTTAAGGAAAAGAAGCTTGCTATGTATCAGGCATCAGAGGGGACTGCCGATAAGTTGCCGATGCTAATTGCTTTTCCCTGTCATTGTTTGTTTTGTTACTACACGTAGTTGTGTTTTTGTTAAATCAATAAATCTTTCTTACCTTTCTACCCCCGACCATACTCTCAATCCCAAACCCTCCACAGGCAGCTGGGATGAGAGCATGCTGGGATACTGGGGGTGTCTGGTTTATCTTAAACCAGCAAGGGGTCTGGGACAAACTTTGTATAAACCAGTTTGAGCCAAATCACTTACGTCTGATACCACATTCAACTAGGTTTATATGCACTGAATGTCTCTTCTGTTACAGGTTTAAACTAGTTTCTGATCACTTAAACCAATTTATGTGTAATGTCTGTCCCCAGCCTGTAAGACCCTGCTCATCGAGCTGGCATTTAGCAAGCAAAGCTAAATTGGGATGCTGTTTAGGATTTTTTTGCTCTATATTATTTTAATATTCTGTGACTTTTACAACCTATTTTTATTTCTCCTGTTCTGTTCTCTTGTCCACTTGTTTTATAAGTTATTTTGTTCTTTCCTGTAAGCTGCTCTGAGCCACTGTCACAAAAGAGGGCATTTGTAAATTGAATAAATAAATAAATAAATACTGTCATGACTCAAGGGTATGATTTTGTGTGTGCTTCGGCACTGCAGAATTATTTCCCGCCACGAGGAGCTTTCTTTGCATGGTGCAATTCTCAGATGCATAGAGAAAACCCCAGTGCAAAGGAGTTCCCGCCACCCACATGCAAATTTGTGTCCCACTATTGGCTGTTTCTAAATTATTCCCACGTGGTAGCTAGCGATTGACTTCCTAGCTGTATAAGAGGCTTGAGTGGTTTCCGCCCAAGTTGGAGGACTCCACAACCATCTGGAGGAGGAGAAGGAGGACTTCACATCTCATGAAGAACTCTAAGCGTGCTGTGGAGCTTAACAAACCCAGCATGTGCCTTAAGAAGGATACAGGGGCCTGATCAACCTCTAGCCTCTCCCCGTCACCGCCTGATCCCTCGACGTACCCTTCCCTGCCCTCTCAGTCCACAGAGCCTAGCAAACTTCATGTGTGTGTGTATCCAGAGCTCTTTCTGGGTTTAAGAGGCTCGAGTTTTCTACGGGTCTTGTTCGAGCAAGTTTTGTAACTGCAACTTAAGCAAAGTTTTTCTTGCCTGCATCGCGACCATCTACGGTGTAAGTAAAATAATCTTTAATCAACCGCTAC
>NW_005842664.1:199094-234586 GCF_000455745.1 Alligator sinensis | reverse complement strand
CTAGCCGTATAAGAGGCTTGAGTGGTTTCTGCCCCAGTTGGAGGACTCCACAACCATCTGGAGGAGGAGAAGGAGGACTTCACATCTCGTGAAGAACTCTAAGCGCGCTGTGGAGCTTAACAAACCCAGCGTGCGCCTTAAGAAGGATACAGGGGCCTGATCAACCTCTAGCCTCTCCCCGTCGCCGCCTGATCCCTCGACGTACCCTTCCCTGCGCTCTCAGTCCACGGAGCCTAGCAAACTTCGTGTGTGTGTGTATCCAGAGCTCTTTCCGGGTTTAAGAGACTTGAGTTTTCTACGGGTCTTGTTCGAGCGAGTTTTGTAACTGCAACTTAAGCAAAGTTTTTCCTGCCTTCACCACGACCATCTACGGTGTAAGTAAAATAATCTTTAATCAACCGCTATGCGTCCGTGCCTAATTCTAGTCCGCCGTGCTGAATTCCCCGACCCACATGCCAGGGCTGCTGGCCACAGCCCACCGCGCACCCCTGAAAGCCTCGGACCGCTCCCAGCCCGCACAAATACATGGTTATTTGATTGCTTCTGTTATTATTTTACATATTTGAAAGGTTAAAACATCCTCAACCAGTGAACTGAAAATATATTATGGTACATTATAAATAGTGAAATTATTAGCATTACATTTTCAGGTGATACATAGGCTGAGATTCCTTTATACAGATACTTCAATAATCAATGACCAAAATTAGTATTTTTCAAAGTTCTTCATTGGATGAAAGATTGTCCTCAAAATAAAGGAAAGAGGGGGAGGGAGATGTGAGGAAAGAGTACACACTGTTGTTTATAAATATTTTCCTCTTTATACTATTATATGACTTTTTTTTTTTCCTTTTTGATCCTATTATTTAATTCCTACTTATGAATAAAGTTATCTTATGAACAACTTCCTAATGTAAAACTCCCAATAGAGCATCTATTACTAAAAATGCAAACTTCTGACCCTGAACAGAACAAAAATAAATAAGCATATAAAACTATGTACTTCAGGCAAAGTTTGACAGACTGAGAGCTTCTCTAACAGAGCTAATGTTGATATTTTGGTTCTAAGGATGGAACAATATATTCTTTTTTCCCCTCAGCTCAGCAGATGTGGCTGTTAGAAGTTAGAGCTTAGTAATTGAGCCATTTATTACAAAGACAGAGTTTCTATTGTTGACTTTAATAAATGTGAGAGAAAAAATGTTTACATGACTCCTAATTTTTTTTTTCTCCTAAAAAGGTGCATCTTTCCACTGAGGATTTTAAAACTTGGTTTTATTTTAATTTTCAGCTTTATTTATGGCAACATATTCTCCATATTTTTGGCTTGCCTGAGTTTTTCATATGATAATCAGACCTGCCATATGTTTAAGAGATTTGCTTCTCATTTAGCTGCTTTAACATGGAGAAATAATCAGCACGATTCAAAGCCAAATTCAGTGTCTTGATGAAAAGAACACTTGTGAAGTAACTAAACTGTCCATCAGTTTCTCATACTGTGACAAAATGGTTTTCATTTTATGTCAGTCATTTTGAGCAGTTGTCATCATATGTTCTCAGGATTCTATATTAAATTTAATTTTCAAAGCATGAGTATGAGCTAATTTCAGTTTTTAAAAAGGTAACATTTATGTTAGCATGTTAGCACTTTAGCCATATTTCATGGATATGGTAAATAGAGAATGTACTCTTAGAACTCCGGGACAATTACAACCAAAACCTAATTAACAAAAAAAATCAAAAGTGAAGAATATTATCCATAAATATCCTAAATTATTATGGAATTATCAAAACTGTACTGAATCATAATATATAGTAGGCATGGCTGGTGAAATAAAAACCTGACAAGGAAGCTCATGCAAAATCAAAGTAAACTTGTTCCTTTTCATGATTACATGTTTGAACTTGAGCAATGGAAAAGGGAGAAGAATAAAGTTTCACAAAGACAAATACAAAACCAAGCAATACACAGTGTTGTCACTTTAAAATTTGGCAAGTTCATTTTAATATAAAGATTTATATGTTATGGGTCTAATCCAAAACCCACTGTGTCATGGTAGTCAAGCTCTAAATGAACATTGCTTATAATAAAAAAAATCTTGGCAGATTATATTATAAAACATAAAACAATGATTGCGTGAAAATTTGCTGGCCTCTTTCCAATTGAAAAAGAAAAATTGAAAAAAAAAGAAAGAAAAAAGAAAGAAGTCATGGGATAGTGGAGATGCTTCTCTTAACTTCATAATTTTATGCATTCACTTTCATACTTAAACAAAATATAATCTAATCCAAAGAAAATAGGAAATCTCTTGTCTGATGGAATCTCAGCCCCATTTATCATCTGCTATTTCCTCTTGAATACAAGATAATAAATTATCTAACCAGTAATTACCATAGTTTGTCAAACTATTATCACTTGATTTTTCCTATTTAGCACGATAATGTATACACTGTACTTTCAAAGACATAATGAACTAATTTCCTTTACATCAAAAATATATATATTTTTAAAGTTATTTTTGGGCACTAAAACAAATAATTGCCAAATAAGGAAAATTAGCTTTATCATTATAGAAATGCCAGGTAAAGTCAGAACATTATTTACAATAATTGTAAATTACTATAGTATTTTTAGAAAAATGCATTTAATTAAAGTCACTTAATAAAACTTTTAAAAAATGTAATTGTGTCAAGAATGTAAGAACTTCTCTAAATATTTCTCCTCCTGGCAACTAATTATTTAATACTCAAATCTCTTTTTCATAAATTTAATTGAATAAGAGGCTTTTCCTCCATTTTTTTTCCTATTTGTAAGTGATTTACTTACTCTGCTGGCTTCTGCATGTGGGTTTTGTTCTCTGAGGAACACCTCAGCCAGTCCTCTCAATTTAAACACATCCTATAATCAGTAAACAAGCAAATAAATACACCAACAAAACCAAACCCTTCTGCCCTGCCCCAGGCACTAGGAGGAGAGTCCTGTGTCTCTGATCCCAGTATAACAGTCTGGCCTGTTCCTCTCAACTTGCTTCCTTCTCCCTGGCTTACTCTTATGGGACAACCTCTGCCTATCCAAATGTACTTTAGGTAGGCTCTCTCAACAGGGCTGACTGTTTCCTCTTAAAAATATAGAGTAGCATTCCTTTAAATAGCTGGATACCTCTCTATTGGTGTTCACTGCGTCCTCTTGTTTAGAAGGTGCCAGAAACCAGGTGGAAATGTGGCATGCGTAGCTTTGCTTTATGTATTGGAAATATAGACATCCAAAAGTTCTGGAGCACACAATGGGGGAGTCTAATCTTAATTTGAACAGCACAGAGGAAAGAATTCAAAATGTGATAGTAGCAACTTAAGTAATAGTGACCATAATATAATGCAATTCAACAGCCAAGAGCAAGGCACTTTTCAGTAAAATGTAAAGATTATTCATAAAAGTTCTAAGCTTACAAGTACATAAATAATTTAATTAGGTGACATGTATGTTACTTTTTAAAAGAATAATAATAGACTCAGGAGGCCAAGAATTAATGTTATAGAGAAGAAAGAAAATTGTTCCACATCTATCTCCTATAGCTTTTTCTGTTAGATCAGGGTGTCAAATATACAATCTGGGAAACACTCCATCCAGCCCACCTGGCCACCAGTGAGCTTACTGCAGAATCTGGAGCCCCAATCTAGCTCAGGGCTGTTGGTAGAAGGAGGTGAGAGAAGGTATAGCCATGCTTGCCTTGCAGCTGCTTTGCCTGTGGCTGCTTGCCCTACTACATTCTCTGCCTCTGCTGCTGCCTCTGCTGCTGCCACTACCCTGGCCTCAGGCACCACTTGCCTCCTGGATCTGGCCTGCAAGGAGTTCTATAGTACAGATTCAACCCAGGGCACAGTGTGAGTTGACACCCTTGTTCTAGAGCCCTCTTCCACTAAAATATTTGGCACTAGCCAGTGTCACAGACAGGATACTGGACAACAATAACCACAGTTATAAGAAGAAGCTTTGATCTAATGTTGGTATTTTAATGTTTCTGCATTCCTATTTGGAATCCAACAGCGGCTATATGGTTTCTCCATCTAGTCATGTTAAACAGCAAAAATAAAAACAGTAACTTTATTATCTTTAGGAAAAAGGGCTTCATCTAATTCCCACTGAAGTCAATATTGTGGAAAGGTACAGGCAGGAACTCATGAAAAAATGCAAAATCTCCACACAGTGAAAGAGGAGCCTGCCAGGGAAGAGGCAGCAGCAGGGGAAGAAAGAAGCACACTGCGGGAGTGATGCTTCCAGAGCAGCCGCTCCATCAGAATAGAGCAGCCCCGGGAAAGGAGGGGCAGTGTGCCAACTAAGACAGGCAGGGCAGAAGGTTATAGATGGGGAAGCCTGGGACAGCGGGTGAGAAGGAGCGGATCCCCAAGGGCTGGCTCTGAGCAGCCATGCTCTACTGAGCCTCGAGACTGCAGCTGAAGGGGTGCCACCAAGAGACATGATGCAAGCGGTGGGAGAGCGCTGCCCAAGATAAGCACACTGTGGAAGAAGTGGCTGCTACTAGCAGGTTCCAGTGGAATATGTTTTTTTTTTCCCCATTAAATGTTAATTGAGTTAATTGGGACTCTCAGTGGGTCCACAGTGTGAGGGTGTCAGAGTGGTTATGACACCACCTGAAACTCTTAAAGAGACAGTACTGCTTAGGAACCCAGAAGAGGGTGGTATGAACTGTCAAGGAAGCCACAGGTCAAGAGACAGAGAGGGGAATAAACCCCAGGATTAAAAACCCCAGAAAAGGGCTTTTCTGGGGTTTTTGTTGTTGTTGTTGTTGTTGAACTATTTAATTTACAATTACGAACAGTGCACTTTGAGATTGGGACACAACAGGCCCTATCATGACCATATGCAAGATTTACCTGATGTAGGTGGAAGCCAGTGGGTCCACTTTCTTCTGGGTCATTGAGATGTACACAGATAAAACCTAGAACAAAAAACAAAAATAAAGAAAGTTCTCACTTAAGAAAGTCTATGATTTCAATTGATGATGGACCGTCTGGGTGGTGCTAGGACACAGTGTGCGGGAGGTTGAAGCCCTGGAAGAAATCCCAGCGGAGGTTGCTGGTGGCAAACTATGATAGGACACGAGAAACACTAATAACAGCAACAAAAATTAAAGACGTGGCAGGTAAGAGTTAGAACATACTGTAGTGAAGTAACACTGAGCAATAACAGGAAGAAGGGATTAGGTCAAGAAATATCCAAGATTCCTTAGACTTATGTTCGACCTGAGGTAATGTCCTCAGAAATATAAACACTCCCACTAACTTAACTGAATTAGGTCAACAAGACATGTTTAACTATTTAATGTAGCTTTCTTCTCATGGCAATCATGATACATTCTATCCATGGAAAGTAGGAAAGTACAAAATTAAGAACCTTGTTTAGACTCTCTCTCCAAATAAAACAATTCTAAGAAGATGCTTGTATTTCATGCCTATGAAATATAAGTAGATATAAAAACAGGCAACGGTAGCCTGTATTTATTAATTACTTGCTTGGGTGTCACTTTTTAAATGCCTAAATACCTAGCTTAGCTTCATTTTACCTACCTAAACTCCTCTTGTAGTTTCATAAGGAAAAGAGATTCTTTACTGTTTCATTAAAACTCTGTTCCTACTATGTTATATTTGTAACTTTTCCAAATCTAAGTGTGACACACTTCAGTAGTGAGAAAAGTGACCTCTGTGCACAAAGAATGTAAAACTTTTTTTCAAATGAACTTCACTACCATATGCATTTAATTCAGTATGATTTAATTTAATCCTCTGTTTAATGTGATCATCAGCTCCAGAACAATATGATCTTTATTCAATATGTCCCATCCTTTTAATTTGATCAAAGTTTCTAGGCACTACTGAATAATGTGCTTGAGGGGTATAAAAAGTTGTAATTTAATTAATAAAAGATAAGCCAACATTTGAAATAAGAGTTCAAATATCAGTTTTTATTTTTTTAAAAATGGCTATGAAAACAATTTATAGTTTCATAGTTGTTTCATAGTTGGTAGGGTCAGAAGGGACCTGAGCAGATCATCAAGTCTGACCCCCTGCTGTGGGCAGGAAAGAATGCTGGGGTCAAACAACCCCAGCAAGGTGATAACCTACCCTTCTTTTGAAGACCCCCAGGGTAGGAGTGAGCACCATTTCCCTTGGGAGTTGGTTCCAGATCCCAGCCACCCTGACTGTGCAGTAGTGCTTCCTGATGTCCAGCCTGAACCTACTCTCAGTCAAATTATGGCTGTTCTTCCTAGTTACTTTTGGTAGTGCTTGGGGGAATAGCATCTCCCCCGTTCCCCTCTGGTCCCCCTTGGTAAGTTTATAGATGACCACCAGATCCCCTCTCAGCCTTCTCTTGTGGAGGCTGAACAGGTTCAGATCCTGTAGCCTCTCCTCATAGGGCCTGCCCTGCTGCCCACTGATCATGTGAGTGGCCCTCCTTTGGACCCTCTCAATACTGTCCACATCCCTCTGTGCTAACTTATGCTATGTTAACCTATGCTAACTTAGTTCTTAAACATATTAATGATAGACACAGGAGATAAAACAGTCAAAGTGATTTTGTCTATTTCAAAAAGATGTGTTTAAGCATTTGAATATTTTTTAATTTTCAAAATTTCAGGTTTTTTTGTAAATGATGATATTTTGTGAAATTATTCTTAAAGTTTTTTGACCATTTAAAAATCGGAGAGATATTTTATGGGTTTTTTTTTTAACATTTTCAGTGTCAGTCTTCTGAAGGGACTCAGATGTTATAAAGAGTCTAATAGTGTTAGATATAGATTCCACATATCAGCTTACATCTCTCCCCAAAAGTTTACAATCTAAGCTATCTTTTTTCAATTTTATGCAACCTTAATAATCACACTTGTGGTCATGCAGATTATGTAATCAAATTTCTGGAAAAGTTATTAATGGTAAATAAATACAAATAAAAATAGCTTGTGAATATGTATCCATGTTGTTATGTTAGAGTGCATGTATTATACAGCAAACTTTATGTCTATGTTCCAACGCTCTGTGACTTCATGGTTTCAGTCTGGCCCTTTTGAAATAAAAGACAATTTATAAGAAGTGAAGCTGGTTGACATTTTAATTTTCAATAATCCTCACATGGAGTTGTTCATCTTTGTAGATTTACACAGAATCTTTCTAGTTGATTTCCAACCCTGCTCCCCACACCCCCTTTCCCCACCCCTTCCTTTCACCAGTCTTTAATTTAAGCGTATTTTATTCTAGAAATGTACAATTTTCCATAAATTTGTATTTATGAAGCTTTAAATTTTCAGATAGAGAGCAAAAGGTCCTTTAGTGCATCCAACACCTGGAAAGATATCCAGATGAAAGAAAATAAAGCAATGCTCTTTTTGTTATTTACAGATAAGGAATGAATGCAGAGATCCTGAGTGGTGAAGCCACCACTTCATTAGAAGAAGATTTTTCTCATCAAATGGACAAAATTCACAAATAAACTTTAGAACATAATGTGTTGTTTACACTTCTTAAGGCCAGATTAATATAGTTAAAGTGAATGGCTTTTGTTTTATTAAACATATAATCAAATCATAGAAAATTAGAGTTGGAAGAGACCTCAGGAGGTCTTCTATTCCAACTTCCTGCCCAAAGCAGGACCATCCCCAACTAGATCATTGTAGTCAAGGCTTTGTCTAGTTGGGTCTTAAAAACCACCAAGGATGGAGTTTCCACAACCTTTTCTGGGTAACCTGTTCCAGTGCTTTACTACCCTCCTCATAAGAACTTTTTTTTCCTCATGCCTAACCTGAACTTCCCTTCCTGAAACTTGAGACCACTGCTCTTTGATATGTTCTGTGAAACCACGGAGAACAGTCTAGCTCCATCTTCTTTGGAACCACCCTTCAGGTAGTTGAAGGCTGCTATTAAATCCCCCTAGGTCTTCTCTTCTCCAGACTAACTAAGCCCAGTTCTCTCATCCAAAGTTATGTTCCTTAGCCCCCTAAAAATTTGTATTGGCCTCCACTGGACTCTCTGCAATTTGTCCACATCCTTTCTGTAGTGGGGAGCCCAAAACTGGACACAGCACTCCAGATGTGGCCTCACAAGTGCTGAAAAGATGGGAAAACTTACTTCCCTTGATCTGGTAAGTAACGTAGCCCAGTATGGTGTTAGCCTTCTTTGCAACAAGGGCACACTATTGGCTCATATTCAGCTTATTGTCCACTCTAACACATAGGTCCTTTTCTCTAGAGCTGCTACATAGCCAGTCACTCCCTGCATCAGTTCATGGGATTGATCTGGCCCAAGTGCAAGACTTTACATTTGTCTTAATTGAACCTCATGAGGTTTATTTTGGTCAATCCTTCAATTTGTATAGATCCCTGAATCCTAGCCCTACCCTCCAGCATATCTACTACTTTCCCCAGGTGGTCTCATCTGTAAACTTGCTGAGGATGCATTAAATCCTATCTTTCATATTCTTGATGAAGCTATTGAACAAAGCCAGCCTAAGAACCAACCACTGTGACATTCCACTTAATACCAGCTGACAACTAGACATGATTACTACCCTTTGAGTCTACCAGTTTTTTTTTTAATCCATCTTGCAATCTATTCCTCCAACTCATACTTCCCTAGCTACTTGTGAGAATGTTGTGGGAGACAGTATCAAAAGGCTTTCTAAACTCAAGGTATATCACATCCACTGCTCCCTCCACATCCACAGGGCCATTCATCTCATCATAGAAGGCAATCAAGTTGGTCAGGCATGCCTTGCCCTTGGTGAATCCATGCTGACTGTTCCTAATCACCTTCTACTCCAAGTAATTAGAAATGGATGCCTTAAGGACATGATCACTTATTTTTTTCAGACTGAGGTGGGGCCTGGATCATCTTTCTCCCCTTTCATAAAGATATGCCCTATATTTGCCCCTTTCCATTCATACAACCTCTCCCAATTACCACCAGTTTTCAAAGATAATGGCCATCAGCACTGCAATCACATCAACAAACTCTCTTAGCACCCTTGGGTGCATTGCATCTGGCCTCATAGGGCATGTCCAGATGAGCCCCTACACAACTCTTGCAGCATCTCAAACACCTTTGAGACACTGCAAGAGGCATGTGTGAGAACAAAAACACGTTCCCCATGCTGGAAATTTGCAGTGGGGGCGCAAAATTAGACCCAGTGGTCAAACAATACCCTGGGAGAAAAAAATAGGTCCCAGATCATTCCCTGAGGAAACCAGAGGCTTGGTCCTCCACAGAGATGCTTTGGTAGCCTGACAGAACATCTCTGTGGTTGGCCCTTTCCCTGGTCCTGAAGTGCACTGCCTGCCTGTAAAGAGCAGGCAGAAGTGCAAACTGCAGGGACCTGGACCCGGCTTCTGCCAGGTAAGCAAGGGGTTGAGGGGCCAGAGGTGGGGGAGAACTTTACCCACCTTCCCATTTCTTCCACCACCCCCCATTTGTTCCTCCCACCCCTCCCCCCACACTCAGGAGCAGTAGCAGAGAAGGACCAGGGGGCTGGAGAGAGCAGGGGAATGTCTCCAGGGGCTGTTTCCAGCCCCCTGATCATTCCCCTGCTGTCTCTAGCCTTTCAAGGCTGGAAAAAGCAGGGGAAAGAGCAAGGCGCTGGGGACCAGTGTGGGGGGGGGGAACTGTAGCCCCTGTGGGGGGCTGGGACCCTACAGGCAGCATGTCATGTGTTGTGGGAGGAAGGGCTCTGCCCTGTGGGGGGCAGGGGACCACTGGAAATGCATAAGGGGTGCACATGGCAGTGCACCCCCTAAGAAATGGTGCCTGTGGAGGGTTGCTACTTGCCACCACCACCACCACCACCCACCACCAGCAGTGTATGCGGCCAGTCAGTGATCACCACTGGCTACCACTGTCACTGCTGGTGGTGTCTTCAGGTGGTCATCGACCCCTGGGTGGCACTTACCACCCCTCCCCCTTCTGCCAAGAGCACCAGCAGCATCTGCAGGAGCTCCCAACTTACTGCTGCTGCCATGCTCCCACTGCTGCCAACACCGCGGTGCCCCACCAGCTGCTGGGGGCATGCGGCATTCATGCAGGCGACCCACCCCTCCTAAGCAGCCCCTACACCTACCCACACACTGACTCACACTCCCCCAACCACCTTCCCACCCACTCCTGCAACTCCCCATCACACACCCACCATATGATAAGGAAACCAAAAGCAAACATTAAAACATAGATATTTAGGATTTATTTTATTATGATGCTAGAGACACTGGTAGGCTTTCAAATTTCTTTAACATTGTAAATATAGCAATAAAACAGTGCCCATCTGATCAATCCCAATATAGCAATAAAATAGTGCCCATCTGATCAACCCCCCTTTCTCTTTTGTTCCAATTGTGGATGAATGTGGATTTGGGGGCTTTTTAAAAAGTGAATTTAGGATGTTGGTTCGCTTCAGCAGTCTAGCTGACACAAGGAGCTAGTGTCCCCAGATAACAAATGGATGGACCTCAGAAGCTCCTGTCTATTTGTAACACTGATACCATGGGCCTAAAGGCCCACCTGGTTAAGTAGTAACCCCTTGTGGGGCTAGTGAGTGAGTGGTACAACTAAATTCCTGCAACAACTAATGAAAAAAAAACAAAAAACAGGAAAGGAGTGTTGTTTGGATCAGAGGGCCAAAATGTGAAAATAAGTGCACCTGTGGGGAACGTTGAGCAGAGCCCCCCAGACCATACCACCCGTACTCAAAGGCATCCAAGGAGCCAGTGGATGCTGCCCATTGGTGCTTTGCCCAGAAACATAGCAAAAACAAGTGAAAGGAAAGCGGCCCCCACAGCCTCCGGGCACCTTCCCGGCAACAGCCTTCTTCCTGGTCATGTGCCCTGGAGTTGTGCCCCCACTTCCCTCAGATTTGGCCCCCACTTCCCTCAGATTTGGCACAGACCACAGCAAGATCTGGGCTGAGGACATCCCAGAAAGCCTGGTAGAACTCTGCAGTCAACCCATCGATGCCCAGCACCTTGTTGCCAGGCAGAGGGCAGCTGAAAAAAAATCAGTCAGAGTGAGAGGAGTTGCCAGCCAGTCCTGGTCACCCACGCTGACCTATGGGAGTCCCTCCCCCAGGGTCTGACAGACTTTGGCATTGGTTGGATCCAGGGACAAGAGCTCTTCACTTGGCCAGGGCCAGGAGGAGGTTGACCAGGAGGTCCCAGGACTTGGTGACCAAAAACAAAAAGGTGGGGGGTGAAATTCAACCAGAAACTCAGGAGGAGGTACTGGAGATGGAGGTGGAGGGGCTGCAGCCTGGTGTACTAGAGGGACATGTGCACCAGGGTCTCCCTCTGCCTGCAGAAGGGGCAGGAGACCGGGGTGTCCGTGAAGCTCACCACATACACACTCGTGGCAATGGCTCCATGGGAGGAGCCACCAGCTGAGGTTCCAGTGGCTCATGGGATAAGGATGGAGTACAGACTCAGCCACTGGGGTGCCCCAGCCATGCTGTCACCAAGCATGTCCCACCACTTGGTGTCTGGGTGGGATGCAAGGGCATCATGATGGACAGTGCAGTGCACAAGAATGTAGAGGTGAGGTGGTGGTGATGGATGGTAGAAACGCAGACTGGTTTGGTGTCCTCCAGCCAGCTCAGGTGGTAAAGTGCAGAGCACCATGAAGCCAGGCAAGGTGCCAGCCCCACAACAAATTCCGGTGGGCTGGAGGACATGGGGCGGTGGGGACAGCTACTGTGCAGGACCTGGTCAAAGGCAAGGGTGTCTGAAGGTAGGGCAGATTTCACCTCCTGGACCAGATGGCAGGTTGCATATGGCATGGGTAGACCCATGCACCAAGCCAGTACAGTAGGGTCCATCCACTCTGGCCTATCTTAGTCCAGGAGGTCTCCAATATGGGTGACACCAGCCAGGATCAACCTCTGTCACAACCGGGGCACCTCTGCCATTGGCACCTCCAGCTGGGGCTTCCAGATGAGGGGCTCGATGAGCAGGTTGGCACTCTGGGTGACTGTTGCAGGGGACCAGAGCTGTGCAGGCAAACCAGGCCCTGGCCACCCTCTCACAAGGGGAGGCTCAGGACCTCTGCAGTGACTCAGTGCCATCCCAGCCAGCAAATCTCCAGCTCCCATCTCTGAAGTCCCACCAGGACCTCAGGGGGCACAGGTAGGGTGTGTAAGTGGTGCCAGAGCATGGACAGGACCAGCTAGTTAGGCACCAGCACTCTCCCATGCAGGGAGAGACATCACAGGAGCCCTGCCCATGCCTGGAGCCACTCCACCACCCTTGCCTCCAGCTGGTGCCAGCTCTCTGGTGTGCAGGGGTCTGTGGGGGATAGGAAGGCCCCCAAGTAGAGCAGTGAGCCCACACTCCAGCAGATCCCATGGAGCATGGGTGGGAGTGAGCCCACTTGCTACCCGTCACCCACCGCCAGGCCAAAGCACCTGACCCAGTTTATCTGGGCAGAGGAGGCCACTGAGTACAATGCCTAACAGGCCTCCACCTGCGCCAGGTCACCTGGGTCCTGGATCATGAAGAATACATCATCAGCAAACACTGACAGGACCAGCTGCACCACTGGTTCCCAGAGTATCAACCCCACCACTGGTTCCCAGAGTATCAACCCCATCACCCACTTCCTCAGTGGAACAAGGAAGGGAGGGCTCCAGGGCCAAGGTGTACAGTTGGTCTGTAGCGGGCAGCCTTGACACAACCATCTCCTGAATGGGATGGGCTCTGTCAGGGTCCAGTTGAGCTTGACCAAACATTCTGCAGAGGCATACAGCACCTGGAGAGCCCACATGAAGTAGGGCCTCAAGCCAAAGGCCTGCAGCATGCTTGTGAGGTACCCGTGATCCACTCTGTCAAATGCCTTCTTCTGGTCCAGGGATAGGAGGGCGAAAGACAGGCCCTCCCGGCATGCTAGCTCCAGGAGGTCCTGAACTAGGTACAGGTTGTCGAAGATGGAACATCCAGGCACCATGTACATCTGGTCAGCATGGATTATGTCCAGCAGCATGGACTACAGGCACAACAAGATGGCCTTTGCTATCACCTTGTAGTCCATGCAGAAGAGGGACACGGGATGCCAATTCCATAAGTTGTAGGGATCTCTCTTCTTCATCAGGAGGGTCAGCATGGCCCTCCAGCATGACAGGGAGAGCTCCCCACTTCCCTCAGATTCAGCCCTGCTAGGTCTGGGCCGAGGATGTCTCAGAAAGCCCACTAGAACTCCAAGGCCAGCCCATTGATGCCCGGAGCCTTGTTGCCAGGCAGAGGGCAGCTGAAAACTCAGCCAGAGTGAGAAGAGCTTCCAGCCAGTCCCAGTCACCCATGCTGACCTGTGGGAGTCCCTCCCAAAGGTTCTGATAGGCATCAGCATCAGTCAGATCCAGGGAGAAGAGCTCTTCATAGAATGCCTGTGCACGCTAGCACATCTCACCTGGATCCTTGAGGCAGGTGATGTACTTCTTGGCCCCCCACCTCCTCTCCAGGGCATAGAAGAAATGGGAACCATGGTCCATCTCCTGAAGGAACTGGACATGCGAGCGGACAAATGCACTGTGGGTGCAGTGGTTGTCCAGAGCATGCTCTTCCCATCTCTCCCGACACTCTCCGCGGAGGGATGGGGTGTGCTCCCCAAGTGTAGCCACAGCAAAAAAGAGACAGATACACACCTTCCCCACATCCCACCATCTCCGAGCCAAGAGGGAAGCTACCTGTTGCTCCCACCATGCCAGCCAGAACTTCTGGAAAGCCTCCCTGAAGCCCACACTCCAGCGGGCTGTCATTGAAATGCCAATAGGCTGACCCTGGATGCTCAGGCCCCAGCATGGCCTGGGCCCAGACAAGGTGGTAATTGCTGAAAGGCATCAGCCGAATGCTGGAGGAGTGGGCCCAAGCAAAGTGCAGCAAAGAGATATAAACCCGATCTAACTGGGAGTGGCATGCCTACTCCTCCCCCACCTTCACATAGGTGAAGGCAGGGGGGTCAGTGGGGTGACAGGCATGCTAGACATCCACAAGGGAGTAGTCCATCAGCATCTCCCCAAGGACGACCACAGCAGACTGGTTCCACTCCTTGCCTGACACATCTCGTGCATCTGGGGTGACATTAAAGTCCCTACCAAGGACCAGGCACTCACAAGGGTTGAGAGTGCTGATGTATGTGGCCACCTGGTGGAAGAAATCCACCATATCTGGGTCCTTTGCAGAGGCGTACATGTTCAGAAGGCTCAGGACCAGCCCCCACACCTAAACCCAGAGATGCAGCAGGTCTCAGTGTCCTGGGGAACCTTCGACTGCAGGCTGGGGGAGAACAGGGTGGCCACCCCGGATAAGGTGGCTGAGATATGACTAAAAAAGACCCTGGCTCTCTGCTTCAGCCGGCAATTTGGTTCATTGGCTGCAGTCATCAGGGTCTCCTCCAAGAATACCATGGGGTACCCTCCCTCCCTCCTGAAGGAGAGTACCCGGCACCTCCAGAGACCCTCCCTGCAGCCGTGGACATTGAGGGTCATGATCTTAAATGACCTCATGGCTATGGGGGGTGGAGTAGATGGTACAGCAGGAGCCTCATGCATCTCAACTCCCGGTGTGGGTCCCGCTGCATCATGTAGTGCCCTCCCATATGTATAGAGGACATCTATGAAACTGCAGGCCTGCCTATAGATCTGGGCATTCCAGGTTTGGGGCCCTTTTCTTTCCCCCACCAGCACCCTCACAGTGGTGAGGATGCTGTCAAAATCTCCCCAACAGTCCAAGGTGAGCTGTACCTTGCTGGTGGACCAGAAGGTGTAGTCACAGTCAAGAAATGCAAGTAGCTCATTCCTGGGACCGAGAGGTCTGCAGGCTCCATGGAGCCTGCTGGTTATTGGGCATTCTCCTCCTGGCCCTGGAGCTCAGAGGGTTCTTCCGGCAGCACCTGAACACCCCGGTCTGCTAAGATCCTGGACTCTGGTTGGGATTGGGAGAGCTCTGCAGCCCACTGGGATGGGGGGGGGGTAAGGGTGGTGGTGGGGCTCCTTCACAAAATGGTGGGGTACAGGTAGAGCCCTGGGGCAGTCTGTGCAGGGTCCCCAAGGAGATCGGCTCATTGATTAAGGGCTCCCACCACAACCCCCTCTGGTGGAGGACTATGGGGCAGACCGCAGGTAAGGTTTTCCTGGGAGTGGGAGGTAAGAGACCCACCAGGCAATGGGGTGGCTCTGGCATCTGCCTTGAGGTCCTGGGAAAGGGGTCCTCCTCCCTCAGTACTCACCAGGGTGAGCCCCAGGGCTTCTGTATCCCCTAGATCAGAAGGAGGAGGCTCTGCCACGCCTTCCCTTGGGCAGGCCTCAGCCTCACTGCCTGCGAGGGGGTAGGCCTTGTCAGCAGAATGAAGGGTTTCCCCCATGAGCTCTTGTTTGGGACTATCCAGCAGCCCCAAAACCTTCTCCATGGGGAACACCCATTTGATATTTCCCAGGAGTCGGGTATCAGGCACAGTGGGGGAGACCCCTGGAGGCTGGGCTGCTCCTTTTCCACCCCTCCCCATGTGGTGGTCTTGGGAGAGGGAGAGGACTCCTCCAAGTCAGAGGGCTCCAGCTGTGCCTGGGCCTTCCTCTTGCCTTTACACTCAGAGGGGCCTGCACCCACTGAGCTATGGGGTGGGTCCTCAGGTGGACAGGCTTCAGCAAGAGAAGGTGAGGGGCAGGGGCAGCAATGATGGGGGTATGACCAGGGGCAAAAGGGCTCTGCTCCCTCTCTCCTCCCCCCCCCCCCCCCCCCCAGTTGCTGGTGCTCTCCCTGGGACTCCACTAAACTTGGTTGGGTGGTGCGGTCCCTTGAGCTCACGGGTGGGCTCGTAGTTGTGTCTGAGGTGCCAGGGGGGTGGAGCACCAGTGGTAGGGGCACCCACCTTTCCAGTGTGACCCACAGATGCTCTCCAACCTGGCCCATGGAGCAATCATGATGGGAGCAGCAGAGCAGTAGGCAGGAAGAGAAATCACAATCAGATGCAGTGAGGTAGCTGTAGGGGAAGGTAGGAGCAGTCAGTCAATTAGGAAGTCATCCAATGCAGGTGTGGTGTCATTTGTGCAGCAGGGAATCTCCCTCTCTCTTGAGAGGAGGCAGAAGCAGAAACAACGACAGCAGCGACAACGATGGTAGGAACCATCCAGTTCAGCCACTCAGGGTGTGCTTCTAGTGAATGTGGAAGTGAAGGTGGGGGTGGCCTGCCAAGGGAGCTGGGGCAGGCAAGGTTCCTTTAGGCTCTGGTAGTGATGGTGAGGGAGGAACTCACAGGCAGCGCAGGCTCGCTCCATAGGCTGCCCCCTGACCACAGGTTGGCAGCAGGCTGGGCAGCAGGCCGGAACAGGGGTGCAGAAGCTGGGGTGTGGTGCTGGGGTGTGGTGCTGAAGTGTGCTGCAGTGGATTGGGCCCCTCCCTGAGGGACAGTAGCAGTATGCAACAGAGGACCCCCCCCCCCCGGGGGGGGGGGGCAGCAGAAGCCCAAGGCAGGAAGGGGTGTGGCCAACTTACTCCAAAATCTCTGAAACCAAGCCAGCAGCTAATAGTAACCAGAGGCAGGAAAGGGCCTGGCCATCTTCTCCCCAGAAGCTCCTGACACCAAGCTTGCAGCAACCAGCCACAGCAGCAGCAGCCTGGGACAGGAAGGGGCATGGCCAACTTCCTCCAAGAGACTTCTCCCCCAGAAACTCCTGAGAGAGAGTAGGCCTGAGATGCTGCCCAGGGCAGGTTTTTATACTGCTGGGGATACACAGGTGGTGGCCCCAGGCTCCAGCTTCCCCTGGCTGCAGATCCAGGAGGAGCCAGGCAGGGTTATTTTGCCCCAAGTGGAACAATTTGCTCCACAACAAAATGCATGTCTGAGCATGTGCGCTGGGGCAAAAAGCTCCGGCTCAAATTTGTACTACTTCTATTTGAGCTGATGCAAGCACACATGCTTGCATGTGTGAACATGCCCATAAACTTTTACATGTCTAACTTTTCTAAATAGTCTCTTGCCTATTCTTTTGCCATTGCTGCCTGCTCATATCCCACATTCATTCCTGCATGCCTGAGCAATACTCTTATATTCATCTTGTCATTTGTCCAAGTTTCCACTTTTGTAATCTTTATTTTTCTGTTTTAGCTCATTGGAGAGTTGCCTGCTAAGCCAAGCTGGTCTTTTGCCATACTTGCTAGTCTTCCTGCATGTGAGGATGGTTTGTTCCTATACTATCTGTTATTTAGGAACCTAAAGATGAAGATAGTCACCTAGTTGGACTTTCAAAAATACCTATGCAGTAAAGCATCAGCATTTACATGTATGCAACAATTACTGCACAGTACATTAGTCTAATATGCCATTTTCTAGTGCCTGTAAATACAGGTGCAGGACCCCAGTTCAATGGGCCTACATTTTCTGCCCAGAAAATTCAGACACATTAATTGCATGTGTAAATGCACCCCAGTGGGAACTTTTTAAACTGCTGTTATTACTAAGCTTCCAGATTTTTAAAGCCATATAGCCACACGATCAGAGACTTGCATGGCAAGCCATATGAGGAAAGGCTGAGGGATCTGGGACTCTTCAGCCTGAAGAAAGAAGGCTGAGAGGGGACTTGGTAGCAGCTTACCATTACATCAGATGTGTCCATCAAGGGCTCGGTGAACAGCTGTTCACCAGGGCACCCTTGAGGAAAACTAGGAGTAATGGCTACAAACTCCTGAAAGACCATTTCAGGCTCAACATTAGGAAAAACAACTTCATAACTAGGGTGTCCAGACTGTGGAATAAGCTCCCTGCAGAGGTGGTGCAATCACCTACCCTGGAAATCTTCACAAGGAGACTGCAGAGTCACCTTGCTGGGGTCACCTGACCCCAGTTGTCTTTCTTGCTTGGTGCAGGGGGCCGGACCCAATGATCTTCTGAGGTCCCTTCCAGCCTTACAATCTATGAATCTATTAATTAATTGTCACATTAATAGTTTATGAAAAAAAAAAATTAGCACCAACTGAAACCCTATCCTTTTAAATTCCCACCTGTTCTATTACATATGGGTCCTGGTACTTCACTACTCCTGCATTTGATTTCTTTCTTTAGCTTTGTATCAAATTGTTAAACAGGGAGAAGGAGAGCTGGATATTGAGGATAAAAAAGATTAGGGTCATAACTCTTTATGAGCAACAGATTCTAGCCCAAATAAAAAGATATTATACCAGTGGTGCCCAATCTTTTTTGTCCTGTGGGTTGTATGGGCAGTGTCAGGTCGCTCTACAGGCTGGATCTGGCAGGCATGGTAGGGAGATGATCCTGAAAAACTTTTTTTCAAGATTTGTGTGACTAGACTCTGGGATAGACTCCCAGTGGGGGTGGTACAGGCATCTACCCTGGAGATCTTTGAAAGGAGACTGGGTGCACATCTTGCTGGGGTAATTTGACCCTATCAGTCTTTCCTGCCCAGAGCAGGGGTCTGGACCTGATGAGCTCATGAGTTCTCTTCCAGCCTAAACTTCTGTGAATCTGTGAATTTGTGTGCAGGGCAAGTGTAGTCAGGGTTGTATCTAACCACGTGGTTGGAATTTGCTCTGATGTGTGGGGAGATTGCAGCCAGGCCTGATCCAGCTGCATGGAAGCAGTTTGGCCAGGCCCTGACTGGGCCATGTGGCAACAGCCTGGTTGCTGCACATCTAGATATACTGACTTCCCTTTAATTTAGTTTGCTTGACTGTGTCTACATGAGAAGCTGACTGCATAGTAACTTGTTAGTATTGCATAGAGTTGTGTGGCATGAAGCATGATGCAAAGTTACTGTGCAGAAGTAATGAGCTACTACGCAGTCAGCATCACCAAAAAGCCATTTGGTGACACTACTGTGCAGGAAACCTGGTTACTGTGCAGCCATTTGGGTCTTGTGTATGCAAGTACTAAATGACTGTGCAATAACAATGGATCATGTATACATGACCCTTGGGTACAAATATCATGCTGGCATCCACCAGCTAGATTCCCCTCCCCCCTGGAACCAACAGGGAACTTTTGTTTGGTCTAGGGGATTGCTGTAACTCAGAACACTTCCTGCAAAGTGTTCTGAGTTACAGTGGGGAGCTTCACTTTTGTCTGTGCCCATAGTTAGACATGTTCACTAGTAGAATCATGGCCTTAGTCTGGGAAAGGGAGTTTGGACATAAAGTACCTAACAAGCTGCTGAGTTGCATCAAAATATTAATTAATCTTAATCTGATCAAATGGGTACATTCACTACACCAGCTCCCTTACATCTCCACATCCACATTTTTGGTTGAGTTTGCAGAAAACAGCAGCAGAGAGAGGGTTAAAAACATGAGTTGAGATTTCAGTTCTGTTTACCATTTATCAAAAGTTTAAGTCAAGAAAAAGAAGATAAAGAATAGAAAGTGAAAAGATAAAAAGAGAAAGGTCTGAGCCTGGGTAAGTATGATAAAATAGTATGAAATAAGGATATGTTCTGATTGGTTGTTGACCAATTATCAAGAGGTAAGTAAACTGCTATCTGGCATTCTCAACTTTGTAAACATGAACACTTCCATACCTACCAGTCCCCAAAGGTGTCTGCCAGATGTCTTGGTTGAAAATGTATTGCACAGGAGAAAATTTAAACAGCAAGCCACTAAAAAACAGGAAATTTGTCCTGAGAATTTTCATTAAAGGCTTGAACTACTCAATGTGTTTATTAAAAAAAATATTAGAAAGGTAAAAGCTTCTTTTAAGCTTCTATATTAGATAAACCTTTTATCCCCTTATAATATTTTCATTCAAAAAGACAAAATGTACTTCAAAGCTTACTTAAAAATAGGAAAGAGCTGTTTTAAATAGATAACATTATAAAGCGTTCATACTGTAGAGTACTTAAAGGATATAATGCCCCATTTTAAAGTTCAATATGCACTTGAGACCAGGGCAGGATCTATCTGTAAAATAATGTAGCTCATACTGATTTTCATCACATTTTTGGTATTGATCTGAGGAGCTGATCCTTCAAGGTCTGTAGGTTTGTAAGAGTCTGGAGACTGCTTGTACCTCCAGAGTGAAATTAAAGTCAAGGCTATTTGCATGTCTACATAAGCAGCTGTTAGCAGTTCTCAATCACAGATTCTCCAATAAGGAAAGCATGTCTTTATTTAAAAACAAGAACAAGAAAATCATTCCGTTTTAATATTTTTCAGAGACTTGTATGCTCTTTGAGCTTGAGTTTTCTTAAATGGGCATGACAAATGTAGAATACACATATCTAAATTGCATTGCTTTGTTGAGTGAGGGAGAAAGAGATTTGTTCTTTTACATTTAAATGTGAGCAATATATATTCTTCTGATCAGATAATTGGTGGTGGGGAGTGTAGGAAGGCTTATGAGTCCATTTTTTTTTTTCCAGCTTGGTATCTGCAAATGAAATACGTGAACGTGACAATTTATTACAACAAAATTTCTAATCAACAACGCAGAATAAAAAAGATACCAATCTGAACTTGCTGCAGGCCAAAATGAGATATAACAAAACCCACTATCAAGACGTCTGAGGACTTTCAAAAAGGACTCAGCACCCATGGAAAGCACTAGTTTTACCTAAATCAGATGCTCCCACTCCTATCCCAATCCTAGTCTGTGATTTCTTCAATAACAACAACAACAAAAACTCCTACCTCTCCACAACCATCTGAAGGAACCAGACCCAATCTAAAAAGGAACGTGAAAACCAACATGGGACTTTGGTTGTGTTTAATACTGTAATCTAAAATTAAACACTCCTGCACAAACTGCTAGCTAACAGTGGAGGCATAGGGGCCACGTATATAGATTACACATAAACCAATCTAAGTGATCAGAAATTGATCTAAACCATAACTGTACAGAAGTTTGGTGCATATTCACCAATCTAAAAGTGGTGGAACCAGGCCTAAGATAGACCCTCTCCCCAACCCCTAAGATAGATCTGGTTTGGTGTGCACACAAATCTAATTGATTTAGGTTAGACTGGTGAACGGAACTTCTGTACCAGATCCCCTATTGATACAAGTTAGATTGCTGTCTGCTGGCATCCCAGACTCCTTCCCTACTAACCCCCCTTCCCCAACCTGCCTTTGCAGGGAGGCATGCTAGCAAACATCCTGTGTTTGGCTGTTCTGGCTGAGTGCTCAGAGGGTCCCGCCCCCAAGCTCCCCCAGAGCCCAGCCAGCACATATCCTCTCCCCAGCCCCACCTCCTGCCTCTGACATTGTCAGCTGCAGACAGACAGCGGGGAGAAAGGAGGCATCTGTCTCTCTTGTATCAGCCTCAGGATCTGCTTATCTGAATCCCTGGGCTGTGCTCCCATACCCCAGCATGAAGCACCTCATGATGTAAATACACACCTGACCCTGACCCTGACCCTGGCTCTCAGACACCTACCCAGGGTCCTCCATGTTTGGCCATAGACCCATGGACCCTGACCCTGGCTCACATACCCCACATCTCTGTGGACCAAGTCAAGCACCCTGTCACCTGGACTCCAGCATCAATGACCCCTCCTCCCTGCCCCCCAGCAGGAGCCAGTGCATGCAACTTGCCTTTGGTGGGTTGGGGTTGCAGTTGACAGAATATCAGGTCAGGATGGAAGCAATCCAGTGACCTCCACAGCCCAGTCACTTCTAAAAGTTACACTGGCCATGGGCACTTGGGGCACTGCAAGGCTTGTATGGCCTACTGCTACAGTGTCTTGGAGTACTAGGGTGGGTGTGGCACTGAGCTATGACAAGCAGGCAGACACTGCTGGAAATTTCAGGAGTGGGTGGGGCATGGACAACTGCCTCCTTCTACATGGAGGACACTGGAAATTTTCAGGCCATGGCATAGTGTTGTCAAAATCATGGGATGTTTGCTAAAAGCATCTGGAAAATTTAAGATTGTGGGGATGACCTGACCAGTGGAGCCCCAGTCATGCTGAAGCAGGAGCCACACCCAGCTGCAGTGAGAGGATAGCCACATGCCAGGACCTGCACCTTCCTGCATCTTCTGCTCCCTCCATCCACGCACCTGCCAGCCTTCCTTCCACCCACCCCATTGTAGCCAAACTCTCACCCAGCCATGGACATCAAGACCTCATGGGTACCATTGCAGACCATGGACAACCCCATCCCATCCTCCTACACTAACTAACACAACTGGGACTACAGAGAGATGAGGGATCCAGCAATAGCTCCAGAAAGGGCACTGGAGCAGGGATGTCTTCAAGTGCATCACCCAGCAGATGCAGATGCAGAGCCACAAAAGGGACTGGGAGCACTGGTACAGTAAGAACAAATGGATGAAGATGAAGTATAGCTGTGTGCATGACTCCAACAAGAAGTCTGGGGCAGAGGCAAACCAAGCCCTTCTATAAGAATCTGTCCCACTTCCTTGCCAAAGACTGGGCCATTGAGACCTCCTGGGGGTCAGGAGGAGTTGTCAGCAGGGACCCCACCGGAGAAGGAGGCACAGGGAGGCTGCAGGATGACAGAACTACTAGGTGCTCATGAGCAGGTTCCCAGGGGCCATAAGGAAAGAATCACAGGGCAAGAGCTGTTGGAGCCAGCCCATGAGGAGTCCACCCCACTGGTGCTGGTCTCCACATTTTCACAGGATTCGGGAGCTGAGGTGTACTTGAAGCTGGACTTGAGTGCCCTTAACATCTTATAGACAGGGCCAAGAGCAGGAAGCATGGCATTCAGGATCAGGGAGAAATCTCTGATACCACTGAAATAGGGACCCAGGACCTGGAGTCCAAGCCTATTTCCCTAACTTCCACCTCATTGGGACCCCCCACCCCCATCCCTGGTCCTTAACCCCACAGACCATTGCCAAGCACACAGGCCCCAAGACACTGTTCCCAAGACTGCTGCCATGGGTGTTCTGGACCCACTCCTCCAACACCTCTCTATCCCCTTCCCAGAAACACAGAACATCCCCATCCCTCCCCTCTACCTGCCATGTACCACACTTTGCTTTCCAGGGCTCCAGGCTGCTAAGTGCTTGAGATGTTTCTGTCTTTCAGCACTGGGCAGACCAGTCCCCCCATCATCCCTCTTCTTCCTGTCCTGGACTAAAGCTGAGGTGCCAGGCTCTCCAGCACTTGCCCTTGGGCAGTTAGCAGCGCAACTCCCAATCTATGATAACATAAATCTGTCTTATTTAATTCTTCCTGTCCAATCTCTCAGGGATATATGCAGCTCCTGGGAGAAGTGGAACCTCTTCCCAGGTGGCCACAAAAGTGGTGCTGAAACAGCTCTCCGCTCCCCTTTGCACTCACAGAAATGCACTAAAAGAGGTTATTGAGCTCTGCAGACAGTGTAAAATGTCTAGCCTCAGCACCCTGCCCTAGTTGGCAGCTCTACAGGCAGAGAGGACACAGAAGTCAGAGACAGGAGATAACATGCATTAATCTAGGAGAACCACTAGAGTTGCAGTACAGAAAGAATAAGAAAAAATCCTGCTTGCTAAACAACTCCATTCCCTCCTTCCCTCGCTCCCAGTCCAAGGCACTGATGTGATGGCTGCTTTGGTCCTGCTGCCAGGTTGACTCCTAAGTTGTTCACCTGGAGAGGCTTACTATTGACATTTAAGCACTTTCCTCCCTCCCTTCTGATTTCATCCCTGGGAAAAGTCCAGGGGTTCCAAGTGACTCTAAGTCTCAGGGAACAGGCAGTCACTGTATCAACCCCTCAAGGCAACCTCTATCCCACCTTCTTGCAATTACAATCCAATCCCAGTTCTGGACTCCCCCCATCCCAGCCCTTGAAAAAAAGCAACTCTCTAGCCCAGGGGTGGGCAAAATGTGGCCCATGGGCCAGATGCACCAAGGGATGTGGTCATCATGGTTGACCTAAACTACCCGGACATCTGCTGGGAAGAGCAGTCATCCAGGCCTGACCACTCATGTAGGTTCCTAGTCAAGTTACAGGACCTCCACCTAACCCAGGATGTGCACAGTCCCACCAGGTGAAACGCCTTGTTGGACCTGGTCCTGACCACAGGTGATGACCTGGTGACAGGACTGCAGGTGCTCAACCACCTGGGCGATAGCGATCATTGCTTACTGGAATTTACCATCCAGTGCAGGGTGTCAAAGGCCTGTGGCAAGGCAGCAGGCCTGGACTTCAGGAGGGTGGATTTCAATAAGGTAAGGAGACTAGTCAGGGAGTCACTGAGGTCCAGGAGGGGAGGGAGTAGGGAGTAGTGGTCGTTCCTTAGGGAGATGATCCTCCAAGCCCAAAGGGTGACAATCCCCATGTGGATCAAAGGGGGCAAGAGTGTTCAAAAGCCCCCATGGCTCACCAAAAGCATCCATGAATGTCTTAATGTCAAAAAGGAGGCATACATCCAATGGAAGGAAGGGGCCATCACCAAGAAGCATTATTCCTCCTTGGCTCATGATTTTAGTGGGGCTGCTAGGAAGGCTAAAACAGAGATGGAACTGGGACTAGTGACCCAGATCAAAGATAACGTGAAGTCCTTTTTAAAATACATAGTGAGTAAAAAGAAGGTAGCAAGTAATGTGGGGCCTCTGCAGGACATACTTGTTAATCTGGTGGTAGCATCAGATGACAAAGCTAATCTCTTTAACATATTCTTTGCTTCCATCTTTCTGAGCAGGAACAGGGACATCCCCCCCTTCCCCCCGGGATTCTGGACAAACCCAGGGGAGGCACAGCCAGGCCCAGGGTCAGTGAGGGCCTAGTCAGGGAACTTCTAGAGGGACTAGATGTGTTCAAATCAGCAGGTCCTGATGATCTCCACTCCAGAGTGCTTAGGGAATTGGCAGAGGTCTTTGCAGGACCTCTGGCACAGCTTTTTGAGCACTCATGGTTCTCTGGTGAGTTGCCTGATGACTGGAAGAGGGGCAATGTGGTCTCCATTTTCAAAAAAGGGAGGAAAGAGGACCCAGGAAACTATAGGTCCATTAGTCTTACCTCAGTCTTGGGGAAGTTCTTTGAGAAAATTATCCAGGAGCACATCTGCAAGGGGCCAGCAGGAGAGTTTATGCTTAGAGGCAATCAACATGGGTTCATTAGAGGCAGGTCCTGTCACACCAACCTGGTGGCCTTCTATGACCAGGTCACAAAATCCTTGGACACAGGTGTCGCAGTGGACGTAGACTTTATGGACTTTAGGAAGGCTTTCGACACTGTCTCTCACCTGATCCTCATTAAAAAATTAGGCATCTGTGGTGTCGATGCCTACACAGTCAGATGGGTTGCAAATTGGCTGGAGGGCCACACCCAGAGAGTAATGGTGGATGAGTCATTTTTGACCTGGAGAGATGTGGGCAGTGGGGTTCCCCAGGGCTCAGTCCTCAGGCCCTCACTGTTCAATATCTTCATCGGTGATTTGGACGAGAGGGTGAAAAGCACCTTGTTCAAGTTCACAGATGACACTAAGATGTGAGGAGAAGTGAGCATGCTGAAAGAAAGGGACAGGCTACAACTAGATCTGGACAGGATACAGAGGTGGGCGAATGAGAATAGGATGGGTTTCAATATGGATAAGTGCAAGGTGTTGCACCTGGGGAGGAAAAACCATCAGCATACCTACAGGCGGTCAGGAAGGCTAACCACACCTTGTCATGTATCCATAGATGAATCATGAGCAGATCCAAGGAGGTGATCCACCCCCTCTATGCGACATTTGTCATGTGGCAGTTGGAGTACTATGTCCAGTACTGGGTGCCGCACTTCAGAAGGGGTGTGGACAGCATCGAGAGGGTCCAGAGGAGGGCCACTCACATGATCAAGGGGCAGCAGGGTAGGCCCTATGAGGAGAGGCTACAGTACCTGAAACTGTTCAGACTCCACAAAAGAAGGCTGAGAGGGGATCTGGTGGCCACCTATAAATTTGCCAAGGGGGACTAGTGGGGAATGGGAGAGTCCCTGTTCCCCTGAGCACTACTGGGGGTAACAACGAACAATGGCCATAAGTTGACTGAGAGTAGATTCAAGCTAAATATCAGGAGGCACTACTTCACAGTCAGGGTGACTAGGAGCTGGAACCAACATCCAAGGGAAGTGCTGCTTGACTTTACCCTGGGGGTCTTCAAAAGGAGGCTAGACAGCCATCTAGCTGGGGTCATTTGACCCTAGCATCCTTTCCTGCCCTTGGCAGAGGGTCAGACTTGATGATCTGCTTAGGTCCCTTCCTACCCTATGAACTATGAAACTATGAAACCAGGCCATTCTGTCTGGACTGTGGGGCCCTTCAGAAATTTAGAAAATTAATATTTATCTGCCCCTGGCTGCCTGTCATGCAGCCTTCGATGGCTTGCCAAAACTCAGTAAGTGGCCCTCAACCCGAAATAATTGCTCACCCCTGCTCTAGCCCCAACCTCTCCTGAAGTATTAAAAGTAGAAGAATGGTTCTAGAAAGTGGTACATGGCAGGACTTTTCTTAGGCACCTGGGGTTTAGGTAATCTCACCTAGGGTCAGGTCACGGGCTCCACAGCATGTCAAAAGAGATGGCAATCACAAACTAATCTGAGTGGATTCTCAGGTTTAATGGCATCCCAGGATTTCCCATTGCACCACAAAAACAGAAAGCTCCTCTCCAGTTCTTGAGCACCTCCTGGGGGAGCAGGATCCTGACATATTGGCTGGTTCTCCCCTGGGAGTATTGATAAATCTCTGGTCCCAGCTGACTCTCCAGGGAAATGTTGAGAATACCACTCCTGGATGGACACAGGGTCTGGAGCAGCAGTGTAAATCCTCACTGTCCCTATCAAATCTCACCAGGGCAATGTTGGGTCCTAGGTGCCACTCCCACAGGGACACAGCACTGAAATACCTTTCCTGTAAAGGAAAGACAGAGGGAGGGGATATTGTAACAGCTCCTCCAGCGTGCCCCAGAGTGGTTTGTCCCTACCCACTCTGGAATGGTCTGAGTTCCCACAGGACCCAGGGTCCCTGGACCCTCTGAGGAAGTGGAACATGGTGTCCACTGCAGTGTCTGCAAAGGGATCTATCCCTTTCACAACCCCAGCAACCCATCCCAGCACCACTGCAGGGTCTGTTGCCCCCCTACCACCAAACTCCAGTGTCTACTGTACCAGGAAAAGAGCAGTGGCAGGACTCCTGGGCCCAAGTGAGGGAAGGATCCAGCCAAGGGACTCACCATAGCTTCCTCACTATCTCTATGTCAGTGCCCAGGTGAGTACCAAGAGGGTCCAAATCATCTCCCCTTTTCCTTTAGTGGTATCAACAAAAGTTGTAACTTCACACAAAGGCTCTGTGTCTCCCTGTTTAACTTCAGAGACACCACATGTGTGAGGGAGGATGGCATGGAGAGGACATGATAGCAACCCAAGGCCAGGGTGCCACACAGTTAGAGACTGCATGAGGAATGTCTGTAGAAGGCATTGAAGAAGCAAGGAGGAGATTCTGAAGACCATGGTTTCTGCCTCCAAGCTCCAGGAGTGCAGAACTGGCTCCCGAAACCAGAATTGGCATAAGACTCAAGATGTAGAGGGGAAACATAGTCAGGCTGGGGGGGATGTCTACACCCAGGCTGCTGAGGCATACTGGAGGGTTGACATGGCCACTCACTATTTCTAGAAGGCAACCCACACCTCTGCAGAGCTGGCAAAGTTGCAGTGCCTGGAGACAGAATTTATGGATAGTGTCCTGCACTAATTTGCATCCACCTGTGACACCCCTGACTGAAAACAGTCCTGCCTCCCACAGAGTGCCTATAGCTCTTCCAGCTGGGAGTAGCAGGAAAGGCTGCCACCCAGCTTCCCATGGCATGCTGTGCCCCACTCCCGGGGCTCTTCCCTTGTATGACAGAAATGGGGATCCCCCAAGAGGGACCCATGGATGCTGGCTGGGTAGTGGATTCTCCCCACTGACGCATAACTGGGAGCTGCCGATGTGGGAGGGGGACCCAAGACAGGAGGAGTGGTGTGAGGGAACTAGTGCCCTGTGGTCCATGGAAACAGATAAGACCCAGGTGGTGCCTGTTTTGGCAGGCAGCAGTGGGCAAAGGGAGTGGGATTGAGCTGTCTGGGCAAGACCACCAGGGACACTTCTCCCCTCCAACAGCTGATATGCCCCCCCCCCCCACCCTGCCAGTCACTCCAAGTGGCTCCAGGACAGTTCCAAAGGACTGCAAGAGTGCTCAGAACCCATGGGAGAGTGCAGCCCACCAGCCTGCTGGGCCAGGCTGTCTCTGGGCCTGCATCTAGCATCAGAGCTTGCCAGCCCCAACTCATCCACCTGCCAGCTGTGGAGACCATCAGGGAACTCTTCCACCCCCTGCAGCCCCCCTCCTGGTCCAGGTCCCACTGCGGGAGGGTGGCACAGCCTTGGTGGGGATAGGCAATCCCTGGATTGGTCCTGCTTGATGACACGAGTCCCAAGCATGGCCAAGGGTTGAGGAGCTAGGGTCCCCAAAGGGGAAGACTGGGCCCAGGGGTTGAAGCTTAGGGTACTGTGAGGAAGGGCTAGGAGCCCATGGCCCCCAGTATGGTGATGCCTCCTGCTCCACAGCTTCCTTCACCTCTGGACCAGCAGCTACCTCCCACCCCTGCCACCAGCCCCAACCTTTAGCCCTCTCAGACAGAGAGTGGGTCAAGGATCGCTCACCTGTCCAGCTCCTACAGAGAAATCCCTGGTCTTTACTCACGAGTATGGGAATTAGTATGCCAGGTCTAAAGCCCCCATACAACTTGCCTCCTCTCCAGGCTGTTGAGTTTGACTCCTGTGGCATTCCCCCTGACACCAGCCCTCTCCCCCATCCTAATGGCCCCTTCCAAGTTATTTTGCCCCTTTCAGAAATCTCCCCCACCCCCTCCAAAGGTTTGCTGGTTTGTGTCAATAGATTGAGGGGCCAAGAAGAGACAGACAATGTTCAACAGGTTTTCTTTAATAAAAACAAGAAAAGTTCAGCAGCTGCAACATTTTAAACTAAGCTATATCTCTTCCTCACATCATACCTTCAGCATCCCAGCGTGTGAGTCTGGGGAAAATGGGGAGGGAAGGAAGGAGAACCGTGTTGAGGCAGCCTGGGTTGTGGGCAGCACTGCCTGAAATTCAGGCCCAGAGGAGTCCAGAGCAGGAGATTCATGGGTCAATGTCAGGGCATGAGAAATCAAAGCCATCTAGCCCTACTCATCCAGGGAGGGCTCCCAGTCCTCAAGGGTGAGGAAGAAGTTGACAGTTGGCCAAGATGTCCTGGATGTCCAGGCATGCCTCCTGATGGCCTTTTTGGACATGGTCTTGCCCACACTGAACTGTTTGGCAATGTGGTGATAACTGTTGGGAATGGCCAGCTTCATGGTGGCAATGGCCTAGTCCAGGATGCTTGGTGGGTATAGCATGTGGCAGGTGGCCCCACTTCTCTGAATTGAGGGATTGCCATATGCTGATGTTCTGGCACATTTTATAGGGGGCAGATAGGTGACAATGTCCATAAAGGTAGCCCAGGGTATGTGGAAGGTCTGCACCCACTGTTCATCATTCCAGGTGCACAGGAAAATCCCCCTCCCCCGCTCCCCACACACAGAACTAGTTGGTGATAGTGGCATGTGCCTAGAACCAGCACTCAATGATCTAAAGTTGGTGCCAGAGCACCCTGGCATCCATGGCATCCTGGGTGGCCTCATTCTTGTCATCCATGTGAAAGTCTGTGGCCCAGTCCAGGATGCTTAGTGGGGACATGGTGTGGTGGGTGGCCCCAAGAAGGACATCCAGCTTTTGGCTCTGAGGCACAAAGCATGTGCCATGGTGACCAACTGCTTGGTTATATCCAGGTGGCTGCACATGATGTCCCATAGCCTCCAGCATGAATCATGCAGGGTGACAAGCAGGACAAACTACAGCTCCTGGGTTTCCCTGCTTGGGCATGGATGGTGGGATACCATTTCAGGGTTCAGGCAGGCCAGGAAATGGAGGCACCTGCAACTCACAATGGAGGGCCTAGGGCTGGGCACAGGGGATGGTCTGTGCAACATGTTACAGAGTTTGGAGCATGTTTTCATGTGCCTGACAGCCAATCAGGGATGGCCCAGTTGCTCTTCTGCACTCAGCACATTGGGAGGCATGCAGGAGCACCCCCAATCTGCTAACCTTGGCCAGTGTAGGCAGTCTGCATGCCCCTGCCCCCCACCACCAAAGGGTGAGTGTCTGTTCTGTTCACATCCAACCTAACCTAAGACACTTACAGAAAACTGTGTAAGTTAGGTTGATTCCTCCTCAGGCTTTTTGAACATCTGTACTTAGCTAAGAATTCTATAGGTGCTTCATGTTTTAACACTGAAGTCCACCTTCAGTGAATATTCCTTGAAGCATCTTAGTTTTATAGAGCTAAGTGGGCTCTAGGCTTGAGGCCTATCTCACTTCTAGGACCCACTGGGATTCACAAATTGTGTTGTACTTCGTCTGTCTCCCCTGAGGCTGTTAATTCAGTAGACATTCCTAGGGTCTGCCTAACCCATTGGGCTCTACAGAAAACACTGTAATGGTCGTTGCTTTAAAAAAAAACAAAACAATGGTCTGTATGCTTGACCCACTACAATCTGCTGCTGCTGCTGCTGCCAATGGTGCCCCTGGCTCACCTGTGCACCTGGTATGGGACCCTGAGTTATAATGGCACAGAAGGCAAGTGTGGGCCACCCTGCAACCTCTGCCGCTGCCTGGAGGGCTACCAGTGGCTGTACCACAAATCCTTGCCCCCTGCCCCCTCCCCACCCCAAGCTGAGGAGGACATCATTGCAGGTATTGAGATATTCCTCAGTGTGTAAGGCCTGTGCCCACCCAGCTGTTGGGGCATGGGCTGCTTAACAAAGTCTGGCACTGTCTCCTACCTCCATGTGGTCTAGGCAGAGGGGGAGGGCAGGGGTAGGGAGGGCCTGTCCCCCAGAGCAGGGCTTACCACATGACCAGGGTTGGCGTGGATGGCAGCTTTATGTGGTTACATGGTTGTTGGCGATGGTGTGTGGCTTCAGGTGGTGTCCTCAGACAGTGGAGTGTGGTAGGTGGGCACCCAGCTGGGAGCCCCCCATTGAAGAGCTGGCACTACTGGCAGCTGGCAGTGTCATGACCAGCTGCGCCTCATGGCTGTGGCTGTGGCTGTTGCTGTGGCTGCAGAGCTGTCAGTGCAGGCACTGGCCTGGGCTCCCCAAGCTGCTGGTGTAGAGTATAGCCAGAGAACTCAGCAGGATGGATTGCTGAATGCCAAGAGGACCTCCCCCAGTGATGTCTCACCAGGGGTGCCATGCTGGGGGTGGGGGCTTGGGCAGGTCACCTATGCTGCTGCATACATCATGGCTGTAACCTCAGTCCTGGGGCATGAGAATGTCTGTCAGTTGCTGCAGAATGGGCATGAACTTATGGGCACTCCCCAAATGGTGACTGTGGTCAGTGATGGAAATCCACGGTGCCCACAAGGCCTTGACCTTGATGTGGCATGGCCACACTGATCAGCTATGCCTGCGAGCTATCAGCCCTTCGTAGATGTGGGTGTTGGAGTGTCCATCCCACTCAACCTCATGCTGCACCTCCACCTTGCCCCACGGCACCATGAGGTCACCAGTCTCCTCCATGGATTAGTTGGGGCCTGGCTGGTGGGCACAGGCATGGACATAGCTGCAGATGAGGAGGACACTATCTTGGGTCCCGTGCTGGTTCTCTGTACCCAATCATGTCTGTTTCTATACTGCTGGGCCTGGACAGCTTCCCGCAGCACTCAGCACTGGTCTCCAACATGGAACTGGCAGCCATATGGCAGTGGCAATGCCCCACAACACCTGCAAGCTCAGGGTAGGCTGCTGGTGGTGGGATGCAGGCAGGCAGAGCTGGTCCCAGCAGCCAGAAGCTGTCTGCAGATGGGCCTGGGGGCTAACAGGCCTGGATGCAGCTTGGAGTGGTCTGAAGCAGCCTGAAGGCCTGGATGGCATCGGCCTGGAAGGTATGCAGCAGTGCAATGCCAGGCAGTGGTGCTGCGGTACAGGAAGGCTAAGGCAGCTGGCTTGTGGCTTGCCCTGAAGGAAATAGAGGTCTGGAGTGGCCTCAGGCTCCCTGTGGGTGTGCCCCATGGCTCATAATGCCTGCAGGCTTTTAAGGGCCTGAGGCAGAGGCTTCCATAGAGGCAACCCAGCCCTGGGGCAATACAGGTTCCTAGCCCAGAGCTCTGGGTCTAGCCTCAGGCTATCCCCCTAGTGGCAGGGCTGCCCAGGAGCAAACTAGTTTCTGGGATGCATCTGCATGTGTGTAACTAAGAAGTAATTAATTGCATGTAAATTTGCTATGTGCATTTGCAGGTAGCAAATTTATGCATGATTAAGAATTTTTACTGCATAGTAAGCGTTCACACATGTAGATGCATGCCCTTAGTGTGCAGTAAACTGTGCTACTGTGCAGTTAAGCATCTCGTGTAGACATGCATAGTTTGTACTATATGAAAGTAAGTAAAAAGTGATGCTTAAAAGTGTACTTATAGAGTACCTGTGATACTTTCAGCAGTTTCAAAAAGGATAGAATGCTTCAATTCTGGATGATGTAAGTCTATGGGTTCCCATAATAATTTGCCTATGTAGGAATACTACAGGCATGTTTATTGCAAAGTAAGTGTTTTCACATTTGCCTCTCACTTCCATGTGCTCAGGGAGAGCAGGGACTGACAGTAAAGGGGAGGGGAAGGGCTGCAGGAGGAATAAGTTGGTGGGGCAGAGGGTACAATTATTTTCCCTGCTGTAACAATGTGAGGAGCACAAATTCAAAACAATCCAATAATTAGATGTTATACTTGAAAATTATAACAAATGTATACATTTTCCATATATCTAATCCACTTATTTGGGAGTCATCTTATATTCAAGTAAATATGGTAGCTATTGAAGGGACTAGAAGCCAGGATTCTATTTTTCCAGGTGGGTGCCTTAATCACAAGGCTACTGTCATGGTCACTGTCTTGTCCAATGAATATTTATCGTTTAACACGAATTGGAGCTGTTTAACAAAAGGAAGAGAGAATGTCTCTCTCCAAGAATAGCTGATAGGATGGTTGTTAGGCATTCCCTTACAAGGTTGGATATGCGAATCTGAATTTTCTCAACAAAAGAGGTCCTTAAATCCAAGTCTACCATATTATAAGGCAAGTGTTCTAAGCACTGAACTATTGAATAAAGGGGGGAAACTAGAAGCTCTTTTTCCAAATGGTGCTGAATAATGTGCCTAAGTCCTGAAGAACACAATTTAAGGCACAACCCATTTTGGGGCAATTTTATATTAGTTAATTAGGCAGATCTCCACTTAGTTTAGTGTTTCTTGCACATTCCATTCCAAAATGCCTAACTGTCAAGCCTTTATAGGGAGGATAGTAATTCAGCTAGAGGAAGGTACTAGAAAGATAGCCATTACAAGATTGTGGATCAGGGCCTGTGCCTCCACAAGTTCAAATTCATCTCTCTTTTTTTGCCTCAGAAAATGATTTCCAAACAGGAGAAACAGAATTTTCAAATTTTAAATCATCATTTTGTAAGTGTACTGTTATCCATATAAAGCACCCCTTCGGAGCTACTGAAGATAATGAAACAAAAATAAACAGAAGGTTTTCTCATTATATTTCTGTAACTTCATTCTTTTGGTCAGAGTATAAATAGTGGTGTTACTTTGACACATTGACGTTCATCCACAGAGCAAAAAAAGAAAATTTATATTAAAAAAAGGACAGACTTTGACTCTGAGAAATTTTATCTCAGTTTTGGCCTGAATTTCAGGTAGATCTGGTATTAGTTATGGTGCTTTACCCATTTTGACTGGATTTAGGAGCAGCTCTTTAGCTGTGGTAAATTAAAATAGTTCAATAGCACTGTACTAAGCACTAGGGCTGTGCGAAGCTTCAGTTCGCAATTTGATTCGGAGAAGATTTGGCTCAATTCAAAGGCCGAATCTGCAAATCCAAATTGAATTGCTTGAAGCTTTAAACTTTCCAAATTGATTCAGAACCTCCAAATCAATTCGGAAAAGATTTGGAAAAGATTTGGCAATTTGGAGAGTCAAAAGGCAGTCTTTGAGGGGAAACAGAAACTTAGAAGATAGAGGGGGAGCAGGCAGAGGGAAGGGGAGCAGGAGGTGAAAGACTGACATCTTTAGCTGGCCAGTGAGTGATTTCTCCCTGAGTCCCCTTCCAATCACAGTGTCTGAGGGAGGGACATAGAAATAACATAAAAGCCTCTGTCTGCAGAATTTCTGTCCCTTTTGTGAGCTGTTTCTGCCTGAGCAACAGTGTCTGAAAGGTACTGTGGCTTTTGGACTGGCTTCCTAGTCACTCAGTCACCTGCTCCTTTTTGTTCTTAGAAAGGATTGGATAGGATGTAGCTTAGCTTAGTTTAGCTTAGCTTAGCATCTCTCCATTTTACTACTTATCCAACTAATTTCTTTCAATTTATCAGTTCTCTCTTTTTTTTTTTTGCCAAACTTTTAAAAAAGAAAGCTCAATGTTTTCCCTGGCTGTGTAATCCATCACTGTGCAGGGAAGCACAAATTACGCACACACACATACAGTTTCATAGTTGGTAGGGTCAGAAGGGACCTGAGCAGATCATCAAGTCCAACCCGCTGCCATGGGCAGAAAAGAATGCTAAGGTTAAACGACCCCGGCTAGGTGATTATCTAGCCTCCTTTTGAAGACCCCCAGGGTAGGATCAAGCACCACATCCCTTGGAAGTTGGTTCCACATCCTAGCCATCCTGACTGTGAAGTAGTGCCTCCTGATGTCCAGCCTGAACCTACTTTGTCAACTTATGGCTGTTATTCCTAGTTACTCCTAGTAGTGCTTAGGGGAACAGGGTCTCTCCCATTCCCTGCTAGTCCCTCTTGTAATTTTATAGACAGCCACCAGATCCCCTCTCAGCCTTCTCTTGTGGAGGCTAAACAGGTTTAGGTCCCATACCCTCCCCTCATAGGGCCTGCCCTGCTGCCCCCTGATCATGCGAGTGGCCCTCCTTTGGACTCTCTCAATGCTGTCCACATCCCCCCTGAAGTGTGGCATCCAGAACTGGATGCAGTACTCCAACTGTGACCTGACCAATGTCACATATAGGGGGAGGATCACCTCCTTGGACCTGCTCATGATGCATCTGTGGATGCATGACAAGGTGCGGTTGGCCCTACTGACCACGTCCTCACACTGATGGCCCATGTTCATCTTGGAATCAATAATGACTCCAAGGTCCTTTTCTGCCTCCGTGCATACAAGAAGTCAGATATTCATCGAAGAAGAGATTCAGATTATATATAGTCTTTATATATAGTCATTGAAAGCACAGAGGCAGAAAGGGATCCCGGAGTCATTATTGACTCCAAGATGAACATGAGCCGCCAATGCCAGACCGCAGCCAGCAAAGCCAGCCATATGTTGTCATGCATCCAAAGGTGCATCTCAAGCCAGCCCAGAGAAGTGATATTCCCCCTCTATGCTACTTTGGTTAGGCTGCGGTTGGAGGACTGTGTCCAGTACTGGGGAC
>NW_005842664.1:194054-198680 GCF_000455745.1 Alligator sinensis | reverse complement strand
CCTGCCTGTGGCAGGGGGTCAGGCTAGATGATCTGTTCAGGTCCCTCCTGACTCTAGCTAATATGAAACTATGAAACTATTAGCTATTAATAATATTATAGTTAGTTTACATGCAGAATAAAGACAACACAGAAGAAATCAGATGGAGATTCAGATTGAGATTAACACACACAACACAGAACTCAGAGTCTTAGAAGAAGAAGAAGAAGAAGAAGAAGAAGAAGGAGGAAAAGTCAGTCACACATCACAGAATAACAACACACACCATAGTTATTCATAATCAATAATCAGATTCATCAGCAAGCCACAGTCCACTTCACACAACACAAAAGAAACAAACCGTACAAGCCAGAAGAAGTCAGACACACACAGTCACACACCTGTTGCAGCACAGGAAAGATTAATATAAAGCGTGCTGGAAAAGCAGGTGCCAGATCTTCTGGCAGGGGAGGGAGAGGGGCTAGATAGGGTAGGGGGAGAGCTAAAGGTGCAAATCCCCATCCTCACCAAAATAGATGCATCCTCCAATATGCATCTTCCAATAATCAAAATAAATTAGACAGTGGAATTCTGACACACTACAACCTCCCGGACATCCTGACTTGCCAGGTACCTCTGCACTTTTACTGCGGTGTTACATCCTCCCTCTCCACCACCCCAGCCTGTCCCTTACCCCCTGATACCTCCATTTCCAGCTGCAGCTCCTACTTGAGAGGAAAGAAGGGCTGACGATTTGGCTCCCTGAGGTGCTGCTGGTGCTACTGGTGCTACTGGTGCTGAGTCACTAAGTTATTTTTCCTGTTGTCATGTAAAGTGGTGGACTGCAATGAGACTGTAGGGGAGGCCTCACTGGGTCACACTACCATGTTGTGCAGAAGCCCCAGTGCCAGTGAGGGCACACATTAACACACACTGTGTCACCCACCCATGTCATGAGTTTTGCCTGTCAGTAGCCAGAGGTGCAGGGCCCCAGAACCCTGACTCCCCCTGCACCTATCTCCTTGACAGCTGGCAGGCTTCGTGGGCACAGCAGGGCCTAGCAGGCCTGCAGTTTTCACCCTCCTGTGCCTTAACACACACACAGTGTCACCCATGTCACAAGTTTTGTTTGTCAGCAGTTTGAGGTGCAGTTTCCCAGAAACCCCTATACCTATCTCCTTGAAACTTGGCAGGCCTTGGGGCCTCAGCAGGAGCTATGATCACTGCAGTTTTCACTCTTCTGTGGCTTAATACACACAGGACATGAGTTTTGCTTTCAAGACTTTGAGGTACAGTTTCCCAGAAACCCCTATACCTATCTCCTTGAACCTTGGCAGACGTAATGTCCTCAGGAGGGGCTACCATCCCTGCAAGATTCATCTGAATCAGCCAAAAAATGACAAAGTTATAGATATTTCATTGATACCCCATTATATTCTATGGCTGAATTGCCAAATTTCTCTGAATCAGTGCCGACTCTTTCAAAGTCAATTTGGCCAAATTGATTCAGAAAAGTGATCTGAATCTCTGAATTCAATTCTCGGCCTCTGAATCAGTCAAATACAAATTGAATGGTTCTCTATTCTCACAGGCCTATTAAGCACCCGTACCCTTCCTCCTGCTGTCCCCCTTTCTTCCCCCTCCCCTCCAAGAATCCAGTCCTTAAGTACAGTTTGCTCACTTTATGACTTAGAGTAATTTTTTGTTTGTTTTTTTAATTCAGTTGCCCTTGGTCAAGATTCCCTCTTATGCAAATGAACTGACATCTAATCCATTTAGCTCAAGCCTAATCACCAGAAAGTGCTATAAACAGCAAAACAAAAAGATTTATAATGTATCCCAATGACTCCCAGCACCCTAAATCCACAAGATTAAAATGCTCAGGTGCTGCAGTTGCAAGAGTAAATTAGCATTACAGGAACATTTACTTCATTGAATCATTTAAGTGGCTCAAGAAGTTTAATGAAAAAAGAAAACTGTAGGAAAATCTACTTAGAAAAGTAGGAACAGGAGAGCACTTTTCAAACTGTGAATGTTATACAAAATTCAGCATGTTTCGAGATGGGAATAAAAAGCTTTTCTCTTTGAATATATTTGGAATGCAAGAAACAACATAATTCAGATTCCTAGTGCTTTTTTTCTTTACTGTTTTATCATTCAGCATTGCATTATAGTATTAAAATATAAAATATAATACAAAATTGTGAATTATTGCTCACAGTCTAGATTCTGAGCTGCTTTATGGGACTGTATAAGGGTCAAGTTGGAAATGATGTTTCTTCTCAATCCCTGCTTGCCAAATCAACTGTTTCAAGAGGACTCCATTCACTTCAACAGACATGATTTTCAGAGCCGATCTCCATAAAACAATGGAGCATAGAGGAAATGAGAATGTTGGGCATGCTTCCAGTGGATTCACAGAGTCCAAAACAATGTCTCCTATTTCCCCATATTTTGCAGTAACTGACAACAGGTCCAATTAAAGCATTCCTTCCACCAGTCTAGCTACAGTTATGGCAGCATAAGCCAGATTGTGGCCCTTTTAATGGTTCATTTGTGCTGCTAAAGTAGTGCAAAGGGGGCATCAAGCAGGCTAACCAGCCAGATAAAGCCTGCCCCAGCACTGTTCTGTAATATAGTAGATTTATATACGAGTGAAAATCTGGCCTTTATTAAGATGCATCCACTTTTACATTTCTTTGCACCAGGCTGACAACATATATCTATTTCTATTTAACCATTAAATATTTACTTTTATAAGGAAAAACTAAAATGTGAGAGCCACATTTAAGAAATAGTAATTTCTTGATAATGAAAAAAAACAGCCCTATAGCCACATAGGAACTCTTTGGGTGCACCCCCACAAGCTGGAACACACATTTCCCAAGGGACAAATAGCAGCAGCACATATTTGTGCCATTGCTAGTTCCTGGCCATGCCCCTGCATGTTCATTCTGGTGCATGGCAAATTGCCCCAGGTGGGGTAGGGGAAGCTGGGGCTGCAGCGGTTGATTTGGGCATGTGGAGCCTGGCCATCAGCTAGAGCATGGTTTTTGCCAGAGCATGCTGTAGCCACTTCTTTGGCATGTTCCTTTTTTATACTGGGATCTCCCAGTGTCAAAGAAAACAAGAGTGCAAATTAGCAGCACCATGAATGGATGCATGTGTGGCACATGTGGTTTGCAGTGCCGCAGACAGGTTTGCAGTACCACAAACTGTACGTGCACTTTCGTGGGGTTGCACCCTCTCCATCTAAATTCTTCATTAAGAGTTTGCAGCAATCTTTTGATAACTGTAGCTCTTTTTTTCTTTCATGAGGTTTCTAAATAGCAAGTTTTATAATTACAGCACAGTAATCATCTGTTTACCAAAAGATATTTAATTTCAAAATCATGAATTCAGGTTTTACATAAAAGCAAAATATGTCATATTCTCAAAGAATATTATGAAAATTACATTGGATACACAGTGGTCAATCTGTTTGTCCATTTGGTTTAGTATTGGCCAAAATATGATCATAAATGATATGTATAAGAAATAGCACACTGATATTTTTTTCCTGCAAAAATATATTTCCCTAATTCCTGTAATATGTTTTTGTGACCAGTTCCCTGCCTCTCCTTAACATTTTTCACAAAATGTTGCAAGGTAGACCCATGTACTAATTCAAGAAACCCCCTTTTCCATTAAAAGATATGTGCTAGGAGAGTAGATTTTTGAAGATTGAGCTGAAGTGCTCCATTAAATTAATTAGGTATACAAACAGTGGATGGCATACAATCAGACATCTGTGAGTACTAAACTCTACTTTAAAACTGACTGCAGCTCACTTAATGCCTCATTTTCTTTCCTGCTTTCCTATGCCTTCCACCTGCATCAGGTATAGGCCCTAATGAAAGCTGTCCTCCATAGGTAGGTGGACAGACAACTCCTTCCCATTTCATCATCCAGGATATGACTAAAAATCACTGGACTGTCCTTCGTCTTTTAACCATTCTCCACCAGTTGGGCACTTCCATTGCTGGTCTAAACAATAACTGAAGAAGTTGCAGAGGTGTAACTATTTGAAAACACAAACAGGTAACTGAATATTTACCAGTGCAGCAAGCAGGATCAGATTAACCTTCTTGGTGAAGGTTCAAGCCAATTTGTAACCTCCTAATTTACCCAGCTCCATTACTGCCTACTTAGTGCACAGAAACAGCAATCATGTCACCAGTTTTGTGAATATTACATGTCATCACTCCCTACTAATACATATCCTAGATCTCAGCTTGTTAAATCTTGCAGTTATATAAACAAAAAATGAAGTGGATAATCTTGGAATAAAATAGTGGAGTGAGAGGAAAATGCTTTATATGCGAAACCTCAATCTGACTAAAGGCGAATCAATTTATTTTGGCTTTCATTAATTTCTAAGCTCCCATCTTAACTAACACCATGCATACTTTGATACAAAATTAATTGTCTCAGTTTCAGGAGGGGAAACAGAGTCCAACTAGTGGAAAAGACTGAATCACCTATAGTTTATTTAGAAGGCAGGTTCTCCCTCCAGGTCAGGGTTAGGGTAATTAGTCTGTCAGCCATAACAGTGATTTGACTGAGGAGAAACAAAGTAATTCCGTTTCCATGTTGTAGTATTCCTAA
>NW_005842664.1:167046-194023 GCF_000455745.1 Alligator sinensis | reverse complement strand
CAAACTCCCATTGAAAAAAAAAATGCCCATGCCAAAGTAGCAATGTTTTTTTCAAAGATAGCAATAGGTAACAGCTATTTTGGTTCATGAATGTCTCTTGCCAGCCTGCCATGGCTTTCATCCTTATTTCCATCAAAGTTTGCAGAACAAGTCAGCTGTAACTAGATTATCCATGCGTTTTATTTTTCAGCTCCCAGTAATTTGTTCAGCAAATAACAGAAAGCCTACTTATTTGCTGCAGCATATTGCCCAAGTTTTTGCAGTGTAAGTATTAGCATTTAGTTTGTGATTCATTCTCTTTCTCTGCAGTTTTTCCTCCAAAGTCTGTGGATACATTTTGCATTTTTTTCTTTCATTTTTTGTGTTTTAGGTTTGTGCAAAATGCTCAACTTGTGGTTTTACAGATACAGTCCTCTGATTGTTCACAGTAGAGACATGGAAAAAAGCTTCCTGTTTTTTCATTGCATTTCATTAGTATGTCCCAGGTCATAGCTAATCCTATCTAAGGGAGGATAGATACATCCATTTCAGTGGCCTTTTTCACTCTAAGTTCTTCTCCTAAGATCCACAGACTTCATTTTATAGCAAATAAGCAAGAAAAGCAGTTATCTATTGGGAGGGAGGAAGTGTAAAAATAATTCTAACTCTGGGGTTTTGACATTCCTATTAATCAGCTACTAACCTCCAGTCCAGTCTGGCCTCTCTACAGCATATCCTCTGGCTACTGCTCGATTGGCTGTTTATCTGAATTTGCTTGCTTCATTAAGATGTGATATCATGAGCTGTCCTAACTTTTACAAAGCAATCACAGTCAGGCATTGGGAAGTAGTGAATTTAGGTCATCCTTGCAAAGATATGAAATTTGCTTTACTACTGTTTTCTTTTGTCAAATGAGTAGCCTATTCTGCCTCATATTTTTCTAATGAAAGGAAATTGCAATTGCTTAGAGTAAAATCTAAGGAGAACAGCAGAAGTAAAATTGTTTCAGATTGTTTTTCCTTGGCTGTGGTGCCAGCTGTAGAGCATACAGACATATATATGTGCACACATTTTCAGCTACAGACTGAAGCCTAGTCTCTGCCAGTTTCAGTTGTTTTAAGACAAAATTTCCATTGTTGCTCCTAATGTTTTTGTTGTTGTTGTTATTTTGATTGGCTGATGGATTCAACATTTTCCTGGCTCTATGTTTAATCTTTAAATCATTCACAAAAGGCCTATAAAACTGTTCAACATGTTTAGCTTTAAATACTGGGACAGTACTGCTAGGTTTGTAGGTAGCAACTTCCAATTTAACAGCAAATGGCAAAAAGCCAAGATACTTGCATTGCAACTATCAAAGCAACCTCAATATGTATGTAAAGTGCATATTAGTTCATTCAGAAATGCTTCAACTCATTACCCAATTAGCCTCATACTGCATTTCATCATTTGCAATCCTTCAATTCAAAGAAGTTATCTACTAATTTTCACTGATGGGTCTTGAGGTGACTTAAGAGTCCAATTCTTGAGCCATAGATCAGTTTGCAGAAGTTGCAGGTCTTTCTGTAGGGCAGAGTAGGATGCAGGCTTGGATTCCTCCCCTTTTCCTTCCTCTTCTCTCTCTCTTCTTCTTCAATGGCAATATGGGCTGCCACTTGGTTGAGGTTGCAATGCCTTTGGAAATGGTTGCAAGTCAGCTCTTCTCATCCCCCAGCTATGGATGCTGACATCCATTTCCTTGAGCTATGCATTTGCCCACTGGATCCCATGCTGGACCTCCTCCTCAATGTTCACTCTCTGAGACAGGTAGCTACTGAGGAGGTACGGGAAGTGCTCAACTACATCGCAGGTTTTTTCCCTCAATAGTAACTTGGTGAAGGGGCCAAGAGCTGGTTGATAGATCATTTTAGTATTTTTGATGTTGAGAGAAAGGCCCAAAGTTCAGCAGTCTTCTGCAAAGAGATCTAGCAAGGTGTGGAAGTTTTACTTAGTTTGTGGAAGGATAGCACAGTCATCAGTGTACTAAAGGTCAAGGATGGTTGTTCTGAGTACTCTGGTCTTTGATTGAAAAGGTCCCAGATTGAAGAGCACTTTATCCATTTAGTATTCAGTGTCATTTCATTTCCAGAAGGAAGCCCTTAATGACAACCAGGATGACTGTCAAAAAATTGAGAACTGAGTTACAACAAAGACACATCTTTGCTTGACCCCAATTCAGGTGACAAATGGATCTATCTCCAATCCACTACAAAGAACAGACATAGTTATCTGGTCATGGAAAACCCTCAGGACCTTGATGTACTTTTCAGGACATCCAAATCTGGCCAGTATTTTCCACAAGGCTTCATGGTTTCCACAAGGCTTCATGGAATCAAAGGCTTTTGTGAGGTCAATGAAAGGCATATACATGTCCTTATGTTGTTCCCGACACTTTTTTTGTACCTGGTGGGCAAATCTGAATAAATCTATAAATAAATTTAATAGATTTCATAGAGTTCTAGAGTTGGAAGGCACCTAGTAGATCATCGGGTCTGACTCCCTGCTTCAGGCAGGAAAGAGCGCTGGGGTTAAGTAACCCCAGCCAGATGCCTGTCTAATCTCCTCTGGAACACCTCCAAGGTAGGGGAAAGCACCACCTCCCTTGGAAGATTTCAGCAGGTATGTTATCTGGTCTAGTAGCCTTGCTGTTCTTGCTTTCCTTGATGGTATACCAGATTTCTTCTAGGATAGGAGGGTTGGTGAGGAATTGCCTTTTGGGGTGCTGTGGGATAGATTCAGTGATAGTAGCCATCACAGTTATGGAGTGCCTTAAAATGTTCTTTCCATCTAGCTTGGATAGTTTCATTGTCTCTTAGGAGCACTGAGCCATCCTATGATCAGAGGGAAGTAAGGCCATGGGAAATTGGGCCATAGATGGCTTTTGCTGCCTGGAGAAAACTACGCATGTCATGTTTGTCATCACTGAGATGGATCTTGTTGGCTTTATCTTGCCTCTACTGATTTTTTAATTCCCAGATCCTCCTCTGAGCTTCATCTCTGGGGAACTTCTACACCTTCTGCTAAGAGGAAGTGTCATCTTGCCAAGCAGAATAAACCCTTTTCTTCCAGTTGAGTAGGGCTTGGATCTCAGTTTTGCTCTCATGTATTTAGACCACTTCAGCAGGTCATTTAACTGAAGATTCTGTTCTTACTTTGTTTGGTTGATAGGACTGAACAGAAGGAGATGATAATACAGGCGACCCTTGCCGTTCATGGGGGATGCATTCTCGTATCACCACGAATGGCAAAATCCACAAATAAGACACTGCATTCATGAATGTGTGGGGAGGGGCATGGCTCCAGTGGCGGTGGTGGGAGCCTGGTGGCAGCAAGCACAGAGATCCCAGGGAGCTCAGGTAAGTGTTTAAAATGTATTTAAAATGTGGGTTTAGCATTCGTGAATATTTGAAAATGCCAAACCCGTGAAGAACAAGGTTTCCTGTATTTTTTATTACATAGCATGAGAAATAAAAATATCTGGGCAAAATAAATGCACTTGCAAAAAGCTCATCTCTATTTATTTTCCCATCGGTCAAGAGTTCTTTGGCTTAATGGCAGTCTTCTAAAAATCTAGAATCTTCCTTTACCACACAGTAGCTTGCCTTCTGAATCCCTGAGTTTTCTCTCTCTTCCACTTGCTCTAATTCTGCTTTGTCTAATAACTACTATTTAAACAACCCCCCATACTGTGAACACATTTTCTTCTCCCTGATCTACCCTCTCTATCTGTGGTTTTAAAGGCTTGAATCAACACTTATTATTGTCCTGCCCTGGGGAGTTTTTCATTCTCCAAAACCTCTTCTTGCAGTCGAACTGCTTTCCTGGGACTATAATCATTCCATTAGCTCAAGATACTTCCCAGTATATAGAAAACCACTAAGATCTGGTTACTCATTATGTTACCTGGTCTGACACGGAGGTGATACAGCGTGGGCGCATCTACATGTAGTTGCCTAATTAACTGCACAGTAAATGTTTCAATGTCTACACATGTGAGTTATTAGGATGCACAAAACTAATAAACATTGCAGCAGGATAGCACTTGTAAATAACCTCTGCAGTACTACTCCTTAGTAAATACAAGTCCTACCCTGCTGCACAGGGGTTTTTTTTGTACAGCAGTGCATGTGTAGATGCTATGCCAGCTGGCTGGGGCATGATGGTGCTTCAGTGCAGGGGCTACCTGCCAGTTAGCCCCTGCACTGAATCAATCTCATGCTCCAGCTAACTTCTCCACAGCACACTGAACTGGGCTGGAGTAGCCCTGGGATGGTAGACTGGCACCCTGGGCCCCCTGCCAGCCAGGCTGCTGTGAACCAGCTCCGTGTGCTGTGCTCCAGCTGCACATGTAAACCGCATGTCTTGGAGCTTCCCAGGAGCAATAAACTGCAGAGCATCTAGCACCACAATTTATTGCTGCCTCCTAATGGCACATATAGACATGCTCTGTTGGCAATAGACGACTCCATATACAGCAAAAGCTCTATTATCTAGCATCCCCCGTTCCTGGGGGATGCTAGTTAATCAAATATGCCAATTAATCAAATATGCACTGTCCAGTGCACTCCCTGGCATCAGTGTGCTGGGGGACAGAAAGGGGGCCCCGCACAGGCTGCTTTGCCCTGGGCTGTGGGCTGAAGAAGTGAAGAAGAAGTGAAGGGAAGAAAAAGAAGAACTCAGCTTGTGGCAGTGAAACTGGAAGTGGGACTTTTGGCTTTGTTTTTGCCACGTCCCTCGGATGTCAGTTAGCGGAGCTTTCCAGTTGATAAAGCACCGGATAACGCAACTTTTGCTGTATATTCAAATGTCATAATACAACAGCTTCAAAACATCATAGAGAATCCCCAAGCAACAGACAGGAAGAGTCCTAAAGTTATCAACTTTGGAAAAAGTTCTTCACAGTCAGGGTGTCTAGACTTGGATATAAACTCCCTCCATAGGTGGTTCAATCACCTACCCTGGAAATATTCAAGAGGAGACTAGACAGTCACCTTGCTGGGGTCACCTGACCCTGTTATCTTTCCTGCTTGGTGCAGGGGGCTGGACTGGATGATATTCTGAGGTCCCTTACAGCCTTACAATCTATGAATCTACGAAATTGTCGTATATAATTGCTCTCTTTCAGATACAGTAGGAATATATGGAAATAAAAGTTGTGCAAATTTTGCAAGGTATTTTAATTAAAATTCACATGAAAGAGAAAAGATGGGCCTGGATAATTATGGAACAATGGCACTAACTTCAATACCTGTTAAGGTAGTGGAACAATCAGTTGGTACTTATCTAGGGAATAATATGGTGATAAGAAAGCATCACCATGGGTATGTCAAGAGTAAATCATGTCAAACTAACATGATTTCCTTTTTCAACAAGCTAAACTGCATAATGTATTGGTTGAATCACTATATATGATATATCTTGATTTTAGAGGGATTTGTGACATGGTTCTACATGACGTTCTTATAAACAAACTATGAACAAAGGATATAGCTGTAATTAATATTAATTAGGGTAGAACTGTATAAGGAAACATACTTAAGAGTAGTTATTAATGACTGACTGTCAAACTGAGATGACATACTGAGTAGGGTCCTATATGTGTCAGTGTTTTCATTAATGACCGGGATGATGGACTAGGGAATATATTTATAAAATGTATGGATTATGCCAGACTGGGATGGGTTGCAAGCACTCTGAAAGACAGGTTATGCCCAAATTGTAACTGTGGCAAAACACAAAGCATATTGCATATTGTCGATGACTGCTTGCTGACTAAATTCAGCAGTGGACTACAGGAACTGGACATGGCCATTGAGGATGCTATCACATGGCTAGGCAATTATGCACATGCTGACTGACTGACTGACCTCAAAATAGTTTTAATAAATTGGAGAAATGGTCTGAAGTCAATAAAATTTCAGGAAGACAACTGCAAGCTACGAAAAAATCAAATGCAAAAATACAAAGTAAATAGTTGGCCTGGCAGCAATACTGCAGAAAAGCACATACACTGGGCCTTAATGAAAATGCAAACAAATTGGATAGAAGTTTGGAAAAGTTTTGAAAACATGACCTATGAAGAAAGGTGGAAGGAACGGGACTTGTATAGTCTAGAAAGGAGTAGGTTAAGAAGGGACATGATAAGCGTCTTTCAATATAGTAAACAATTGTTATATTGAAGATACTGACACGTTATTTTCTATGTCCATCTAGGACAGGCCAATGAGTCAGCTTAATTGTCATTAAGAAAGATATAGGTTAGAAATTAGAAAATACTTGCTAACTATAAGGATGATTAAATACTAGAACAGGGTTAACTAGTGACACTGTGGAATCAAGATCTCTGATAGTTTAAAAACAGGTTAGACAAACATCTATCAAAGATGGGTTGTTTATGCATGGAACTAGCCTTAGTGGGGGAAGGAGGGTGCTGTTCACAGTGGTTCAGGTGATTTCTCAAGACTCCGTCTAACCCTTCCTACCTATAAAAATATCCATTATTTTTTTCAAATAATTTTATTTCTGTAAAATGTGACTTTATAGGTGGTTCAACAAACTTAAAAAAAGCTATTTAGCATTTAAGAAAGATTTTAACACTTTCCTTTAGAAAATGGACCCAGGAATTATTTGCTCTGGAAAATGCCTACTTTTCTTTTCAATGTTGTTTATGAAATACAGTACACAGGGAAATAAACTTTACATTTCAAATCATTTTACATTACCTCAAAACTTTTTTTTTTTAATCTATACTTTTTACTTCTATACCCACTATTATGTACATTAAGACACAGTGGGTATATCTACATGAGACACTGACTACACAGTAGCTGAAAAATACTGCGCAGTAGTGTCACAGTACAGACAGTGCTAATACACTACTGTAAAGTATTATTAAGCTACTGTGCAGTAACATCACCTGAATGATGTTTGCTGGTGCTACAATGCAGGAACTCCAATTACTACACATTTATTTAGTACTTGCTAATACAACTACTAAATAAATGTGCAGTAATGACTGTGCAGTAGCATCTCATGTAGACTCTCCCATTGACAGTGCTAATATGCTACTGCACAGTTACTATGATGCTACTAACTCCAGTTACTGCACATTTATTTAGTACTTGATAATACAAGCACAGTAAAAGCTTTGTTATCCAGAACCCATGAGGTCTGGGGGGTGATGGATAACAACATATGTCGGTTAACTGAGTGGCCTGAACAGGTGTCTTTGCCTGTTCAGGTCGCCACTTCTCACGCCATGTCCAGGGTGTCGCTGCCCCTCCCGCGGCATCACCGACCTCCCCTGCGGCATTGCCAACCCTCCCACAGGCCCTGAGGGATGGGGAGGAGGGCCCTGCACAGCCATGGGGGCTTGGCAGCACAGGCTGTTTTGCCCCAGACCATGGAGGCTTGGAGAAACCAGAATTGCCATGGTGGGCACTTCTGGTTTTACTTTACCTTACAAGCCAGCATGCTGGTTAATAGAACATGCCAGCTTGTAAGATGCCAGTTAATGGAGCTTTTACTGTACTAAATAAAGGCACAGTAATGAGTGCTCAGTAGTGTCTCATGTAGACACCACCCAGTGAATTCTAAGACCTTATTTCTGAAAAGTCTTACGCACATGCATTCCTTGCTTAGCTCATCCCTATTCAGCCATTTAAAGTATTTAAGTGCATTTAAAGGTGAGTGCATATTTTATACTTAAACAAAACCTTCAAGTTAAGCTTATGCTTATGTGCTTTGTTTATTTTAGGGATAAATGTATGCAGAAGAACTCAGTAGCAGCCTCCTCCTTTATCTTTAGTAGAAGTCTTGGGCTTTTAACAGATACTTTTTAAACAAATGGATGAGCAGCGCCTATCTTTCACACAATGAGAGTAAAAGATAATAATTATATTGGGACAGAGCCTGCAGTGACTTCCCATGAAACTGACAAATCCAGAGACAGTTCTTGAGATGTCAATACAAAGGTTGACAAAGCCTGCCAAGGAGCCAGATGCTGCTGTCGGAAAGAAAAAAAAATGGCCCTCAGTTTCATATCTGTTTCCTGTGATTAACATCAGCAGCACAACATTGCTGCTTCTCTCACATTAATTAAGAAAATCTGGTGTGAAGTCTTGGAAAATATGTTTGTTCAAAGGGGGGAAAACATCTGGCTTAGTCTTCTTACTCAGTCCTTCCTTTTAATTCTCATAAATTTATTTTGTTTCATTTTGTTTGTGAATATTTACATAAGTTTACTTGGACAATAAAGTTGTCAGAGATTTGTTGAGTGAAGGCTATTTCTGCAGGACAACCCTCTAATTATCTGCACCATATGTCAGATTCATTGTGTAGCAATTTATTCAGTAATGGTAAATTTCCACAACATAGGGCTCATTTTCCATTCTTGAGCTGGTTGAGTAATATCTGTGAATTGTTTATGTGATTCCTGTTTTCTTCTGTTAATTGATGAATGGATTTATTCACAAATAAAATGTATTCATTATTTGACCAGATTTACAGATGGTTGAATAATATTAAGGAAATAATTTATCTGAGATTTTTTTTTCCTGTCAATCATTGAATTAATTACCTGTGACATTTACTACCCTCCAACTGCCTCCTCCATTATTCATTTATCTCTATTAGATGCACCAACTCCCATCACCTACATTAGTTTTCCAGTAGTCCCCAGAGATATGAAGATTGATCATCAGATGATGTAAACATGTATAGCTCCTTCAACCTCAGTAGTGCTACAGCAGCTTGCAAGTGAGGGTATGTTGCAATGTAAAGGACAACAGAATTTATTTCTGGTTTTATAGCTCATTATATTGTTTACTGATAGGGGAGGAAAAATGGTCTCCCTTTGTTTGGCCTGATGGATACCATGCTGAACCAGTACTCCAGAGATCTGGTTCCATCACTGGGTTGTTGTGGACAAGGTGCTTTGCCTCCCTCTGCCATAGGTTTCCCATCTGTAAATTGGAATAATGGTACCAACATTAAGGATTATGATACTAAAGCTTTGTCAAGGGCTCTGAGATCCACTGTTTATTATGTAGATGGTAAAGTATCTAGGTTTGCATATGAAGATTTGATCCCAGGGGCATCATTCTAGGCAATACTTTAAGACTATATAATTATAATTACTAATAAAAAGAAAAAAGTTCCCAAGGTTCATTTTAGGGTTGAGAGCTTGAAAGGTTAGAAGTAGCTTCCAGACTTCTTGAAAGTCTTATAAATGTTCCTTCTATATTGTTTAATTTGACCAGGATTACTAAACTTGGTTAAAACTTCACGTTGAATAAATTATGCTTTCACAAGTAGGACTATTTGAAATATGTACATTAATAACTTAACCTAGGGGAAACTGTCCCAATTTTATGCTTTATTAGACATTCAATGCCAAATCTTTGTTCATGTAAAGGTTTGCCTTTCTTTGAGTGTCTTTCAAAAGAATGTAGCCTGTATTTAGGTAAATTTTAGGATGACTAGTGGCTGCACACTGAAACTCTTATAAGCAGCTAAAACTCCCTAATTTTCCCTAACATGAAAATAAGTTGATAGAAATGTGAATTGGTGAAAACTAGATGTGCAGATATTAGCACACTATCTGGTTTGGCATACAAGGAAAACATTCATGCATTCAATAACATCCTCATAGTCTAATCATTTGAGACCAAGACAGACTTTGGCAAGGAAAATGCTTACTGTTATATCTTCCATCTAGTATCCCCAAATATGTAAGCAGACAAAACTTACTTGAATCAGGAGATAAGTGCAAAGTGCAAAACACCTCACACTCAAGCCCAGAATTTCAATGATCTGAGGCAGCACTTCTGCTAAATGAGCCAAAGGCTATGCTTGGAGACACTCTTACTCAGACAGAAATATACTAGTTAATTGAAAAGCTCTTATACAAAGTTGGTTGGAATACTTTTCTAATAGGCCTTACACAGGGAATACTTTCTTCTGGAACACTAGGTCTTCAATTACATTAACAATTTCATAGAAAGTGTTAGCTTTCTTCAAAAATGCTTACTTTTTTCTTGAATAACTGCAAATTGTTCTGTTTCTTTACCCAACATTTTTGATTTCTAGTTTTCAAAATCCTACAGAATCTACTTGTTGGATTTCCAATGCAAATTCAAAAAAAATAGTTTTCTTTTCATGTGTGTTAAGAAGGATTTTTTTTAATTTTATTTATTTATTTGTTTGTTTATTTATTTTGCTGTTTTGAGCTCAGTTGTCAGAAGCCTTACAGTACATTGGAAGTAAATTTAGGTTAGGAAGAGTAGGACTCCAGAGTACTTAGTTTATTAAAATTTGTATCTAGTGTTCAGTGATGATAAAAATGAAGGGCTAATCTCTCAGAAATAAAAGAAACCTGCAAAGGACAAGTTTTAGCAGCAAATTATGTGACAAAAAGGAAATTAAGTCTTTGAAGATCAGGATCTCCCCTTCAGTACCCTCGGTTATACTTAGGAACAACAGGTGGGAGAATTTAAAACACTGAGATGAATTTTATGGGCTAAGAGGAGACTACCCTGAATTATGGATTGTATGATGGAATATCAGGAACTAGCACAATGGATCCATTACATGCCTACTTCATTAAATTAATAAGCATAAACCCACAGTTTTAAATCCACTCTTATATCCACCTTCAACCCCTGCTCGTGTCCTGATTAATTACCCTTCATTAGATGCGTTGTATGAAAACACTGTAGGAGATTGTTTTAGAACATGGCTGCACTGTCTTCTTTCTAATCCTTTAAGGACAGGCTCTGCTGCTATGGTACCTGTAGCACAGACAGCTCTCAAGACCAAAAGAAGATTGGTTTGCCTGTTCCTGAAACAGTCCTTAATCATGCAATGATTGATTTGGAAGGTTTTAACTAAAAGATTACCTCTAGTAACTCAGCCAGTAGGGGGAACTCTTATACAGTATAAAGGCAAACCAAGCAACTTACTGTAGTAGCACAAATGGTGGAAGTGCACACAAACTTGTACATGAGAAAAGTATAAGGGTAAGCGTTTGCCTCTCTCATAGGTGGTAAATTCATCTATGCCTCATCCGTCTACAAAAGCAGCAAAAACATTACTATGCTCGAAATTAAACAAAAGCCGATAGCAATTCAAAAGTCAGTCTACATAGGGTGAATGTTTGGAAGGTTGTGGGGGAGAAACATGTGTAGATATTATTTTGATTGGAGTCTGCACTTTGGCAGTGGAACATTCCTTTTTATTCACTTCTGAGACCATTTGAGTGAATGTTTATGTTTTAGAAAGTGCATAAAAGGAGAAAATGTTGTGAATATTTGTGCAAATCTACACAAGTGTTTGTTCTGGAAGTATTTGGAATGTTGGGGCATCAATCTGACACTTATGGGACCTCCAACCATTGCATATGGAGACTTGTTGCAACACTGATACCTACATTTAGAAAGAGAAAGCCAAATTTAAGTATTTGGGGACAGATTTTATCCCAAATATTGGGCATATTAAATAGAATTAAATGCCTAAATATGATTCCTTTCAATTACTGAAAATCCATTAATGAATCTACTTTTGTAATATGGCATCATTTTACCTTTAGGCTAAGTTTCAAAGAAGCAGCGAGGAGAAGAACCCACCCACCTTTTGCATTACCTGCTTTTACAGGGACTCAAGAATGAAATGGAATCACACCTAGGTGCCTCAATCCACTTATGTGCTTAGTAGGGAGAGCAGAATCTGGCCCGTACTGCTAGATTTGTAAAAGCTTAGCCCCCACCGGTAATTGTCTTTATTCCATTTAGACACCTATATTAATTAACTAGATCCCCAAATTGCCTAGTAATTTGGAAGTGGTAGAGTGCTAAACATTTGTGAAAACATGCATCTAGATCCTGCCCCACTTGAAGTCCAAGGAAAATCTTGCCACTGACCTCATTGGTATCAGGATTCATCCTTGACCGCTAAATAATTGGCTTGATTTTTAGAAGGCCTAAGCATCTGCAACTTTCATTGACTTCATTAGATGAAATTATACAATAACCTGAGTGGGTGACCCTTCTAATGAGAATGAAAACAGATGATGATCCACCTTCAATAGATAGACAAGTGGTGATTATTCTTCTACATAATTATCTGGAATCAACCCAAATGGGAGAAATATGACTTCAAGATTGAGTCATGATTTGCTTTGGGGGTGCAACTTAAGCTTTACAGAAACAGGAATCCTGAAAAGTATATTAACTCTATGTGATGCTTTGATTCATCTTGATAATAATATTATTAAATGCATGTCCTTGTTTTCCTGAATTGTGAAATGCATGCTTGTGACCATCTTTCCCACTCCTATCTGCACAGCCATTTCAAAACTTATGTTTTTTCTTTGTTCACTCTGCATTTCCTATCATCATACACTTGAATCCTGATCAGTCTTTTTTTTAGAGAAACATTAGTTTTGGAAAGGGAAGTGGATTCTGCAAACAAAAACCATATGGCTTAGATTTCTCTCTCACTTTCTCCTTTATTAGCATCAATAGATTCTCTTGTGTGATTTTTGTGGTCAGAAGGAGTTTATCAGCTTAATTTTGAGTTTGCCACCCTTCTTTTGAGGTTCATCCTATGGTGCTCCACCTCCGTATGTACAGAACAGACATCTCTATTTTCCTCAGTGCTCATGCAAATAAAGGAATTAACTAAAGAGAAAATTAGCAGACTGCTACACTAGGTTAAGGCATCAAAGGCTTGGTGGGCAGCTGTTCACCAGGGCACCCGAGGGGAAAACCCAAGGGGCCACAAACTCCTGGAAGATTGATTCAGGTTCAACGTTAGGAAAAACTTTTTCACAGTCAGGGTGTCCAGATGTGGAATAAGCTCCCTCTAGAGGTGGTGCAATCACCTACCCTGGAAATCTTCAAGACGAGACTAGACAGTCACCTTGCTGGGCCTTGCAATCTGTGAATCTATTAATTCAGCTTCTTCTCGCTAGTTTAAATCTAGAGTAAGCCCAATGGAACCAATGGAATTACTCTGTATTTGAATTAGCATAACTGGCGGCATAATTGCCAAGCCTAGTAAGATGTAATAACACCTTATTTATTTTCTTATGAAAGAGGTGACATTCTTTAACTAGGCACTCATTTTGTGGTGGCCATTATCATTTAAACCCCTGATAATTTTTCTCATTGCCATATCCCTCAGTCACCTACGCTAACAATTGTTTTAATCTGTGTTTACAGGAGGCCTGGGGAGAATTTTCAGCAAAGCCTACTTAAAACACAGCGTTTCCCCTTTTCCACTTGCGTCGGATGTGCTGTGGGACTTCAGAAACTATTCTTTGTTAGACATTGTTCTCTATGTTCTTTTTACTTAGTTTTCACTTCATTATCTGCAGGGTAAGAGGGAGGGCCAGACCCAATTCAATTCCTTGTTATACAATGAACTTGGTTGGTAGCTTGTCTAAGTGTGGACGAAGTAAAATCAAAGTAGAGCACATGGGTACATACAGCTGTTACATTTCAATCAACTTAACTAGGGTTAGGTAGATCTAAATGTCCATATGTGCAAGCATTCAGGGCCTTTAAATGATCCAAGAATGAAAGGCTGAATCTAAGTTAGAAGATGATCTAACTTAGATAGGGTTTCCCTGAATGGCTCCCAGGAGCAGTGAACACTGGCACATACCACTCCCTCAACTTGAAGTAATCTGTGTGAATGTAGACTGGGAATAGTGAATGACTGTGTACACCCCATAAGAGTTGGTCTCTCATTAGTAGGATGGTGCTATATTTTAGCACTAATCATCTGGGTATATTCTTTTTTTTTCTCACTTCCATATAAAAAAGCAAAAGAGACATCAAGGAAGCCAGTTACTTTTATCCCTCTGTGTGAAAGTGGCTAATTGTGTTTCTTTCAGTAAAGCTTTGGTACTTGGGTAGAACAAAACAAAGGAAAAATCACTTCACAAGTAGCCCAGTGGGGAAGAGGTAGGAAATCACACCCATTGCCTCCCTACAGCCGGATCAAAGTCCTCCCAATTCAGAACCAAAGCTTCTTTATATGAAATAGCAAGGAAGTATGTTTAGATAACATTAAGGGGCTGACTTAAACCATAAAAGTCAGGAAATTCAAAATTAAGGCTGGCACTCTGGTCTTAAAATATTCAGCACAGGGGAGGGGGGAAAGGAACCCAGGCCCAACAGGAGAAACTGGGTGTGGACTGTTAGCCTCAATTTACAATCCTCTTACCTGTTAATAGAAACCTGAAAGCTGTGGGGCTTGGCAGTAAGGTGGTATTAATGGGGTTTGTACATGACACAGGGGTTTGACACTCCCTAAATTGAAGCGGTGGTTTTTTAACACCGCCGCTTCAATTTTGGGACAAAGTAAACCCCCATATCATGTACACCCATGTCAGAGCCCGATCCTTACCTGCCTCTCCAGTGGTGGGGAGGGGAGAGTGAGCTGCTGGTGGGCAGAGTGGTCCCTGAGCTGAAGGGGGAGAGGGGGGCTGGTGCTTCCCTCTGTGGCAGTAGTGCCTGCCCCTCCCCGGTGGCACCCACCCACAGGTATCCAACTTGGGCAGTCCCAGGGGGCACTGCAGCCATGGAGGGAATCACTGGGCCACCACACAGCTCAGGCAGGCAGGCTCTGGGCAGGGGGGGAGATCAGGCTTGCTGCTTTTTTTTTCTTTTCCTTCTGTGGAGCCTGCCTCCCTGAGCTGCTGCTGGGCTGCCGGCACAGCCCCTGAGCTGCACAGGGCCCAGTGCTTCCCTCCATGGCTTTAGGGTTTAGAAACTAAAAGTCCTTGGAGGTGTTTTACTTTGCAACACCCCAAAGTCATTTGCTGCATCCCAAAGTCATTTAAGGCACGTTACACCACCAAAAGTCTACAGCAGCTGGAATGAATGTGCAATATGCTGCTGAATGTGCAAACAGCAATGCCATTAAAGAGGTGCAAAAGGCATTTAACCCAATTTAAACCTGCTTTAAAGTGTTGTCTACAAACGCCCAATAGTCTTTACTGAGATACTGGTGTATCAGACAAACAAATATCTTTTTGGTAGTTTAAGAAAGTTGCTATTATAAGGCCATCAAAAACTAACTCTGCTTTTTTGTAGCCATCACTCTTATTAGATAGGGTGCAAAATTGGGTAGGACTTTCTTTTTTTTTAATTCATGTGAAGACAAGTCATCCTGAAGTCAAAAGCGAATTACTGTCAACAGACAGTCAGCTCAAGCCTTAATTCTTACTTAAGTTTGGTCTGGAATAAAAACACTGCAACTACCTAATATCTCCCTGAAAGTCCAGTAAGATACAGTTGCTTCTTTGCTCACTTCTTGGCTTGAGTTCCTGACTAGTAGTGTTGCTACATACTGCAGAAATTGATGCCACTTTCCACCCTAGAGGTGACTTCATTTCCTTAGTGTGTAAAGTGATTCCTATATGCATATTGAACACACACACCATTAATTCTTTGGGATTTATTCAGAATGAAAGTATCATATAAATACTGTCATATTATTTGTTCTGGGAGAAATGTATCTTTATGCCAGACCAGAACATAGTCTATTGGCTATTACTTTTTACAATTAATGTTTACATTTGCATATAAAAAAAAATGTATCTACCTTCTGGGTAGAAAAGTGCAAGTTGCACAGCATCACATAGCAGTACTATGCCTTCTCTTATCTGTACTCTAAACCTCTGCCAGTCCTTTCAACTCCTGCTTAATAAGAAGTCATTCTCTCTCTCAACCCTTGCCCCACCATGAAGTTCTTTAAATTATTAAACTTATGTCATATTATCAGTCCTTATAGGTAATAACATTTTATTACTCAACAGGAAAAGCTAAGGATTTGGAAAGGCATCTTTAACTCCTATTTTTCTTGGTTTTGGATTGGCATTTAGACTTGTACTGTTTTTTCTTCCTATAACAAGCATAATGCATTATCTCCATACCTCTAATCCACAATTTAATATGTCCAGAATATGGGAGGGAATAATTATTAAAACATCATTGAAACACCTTTGCCTATATTTTCCATTTAAAAAAACAAATAGAAAATGTTTAGCAAGATAGAAAAACATTTTTTTCCTCAGGGATTTTTCCGTTTTTCAGAAATATTAAATTAAAAATACTAATCACAACATTCAATTATGTCTACTATCTCTACTTTTCACTTTTGTTGTTTTCCTCTTTAGATCCCCAACCAGTAGCTAAATGAGGACTGATGTGTTTGCCATATACTGTTTCTTCTGGGGTCACAAGGATAGCAGTTAAGCAATTCTAGGCATTCCTATTTCCCTTAGGTGCCTCACTCTATTGAAGTGTCCCCAGTGTCTGGTGGTTCAGGAAGAGAAATTGCAAACTCCCTTTTGAATTATTGGTTCAAATTTTAAAACAAAATTTCTTTGTCTCTGTTTCTGTGCTTGCTGGCTTTCAAATTCCTGTTTCTTGAGTTGCCTTCCAAGATACTCATGCAAGGAACACTTTTTAAGTCATTAGAAATATTCAGGGAAATCTTATTTTAACTAGCTGTTGTAAGAGGTAACACATCTGGTCAGAAAACAGAAAGATAACAGATGACTAGAGATTTTTTGTCCTATGAAAATATTTAGAGGCTCCTATACATGTGCAGGGAGTCTATTCTGATGTGCTGTAATTACAGCACATTGAAGCAGACTTGATTAATCTTGATTAATCTTGAATGTGTTAATTACCATGCTCTGGTAGACTCTAGCATCATATGTATCACAGTCCCTGCACTGAGAAATAGCAGCAGGGTGCTTGAAACTAAAGCTCATTTGTTAAGATTTAGTTCAAAGTGCCCCACAGCCATTTTTTAATGTGGGGACACTGATACATGCTTCAGGTGCTCTTAATTCGCTTTTGGAGCTGTGCTAATTAAAGTGCCTCCCATCCTCACCTCCCAGAGCATGTCTATAAGTACCTTAGGGTATTGAGAAAAAATTGTCAATCCAATTGGTGTGAAAGGTTGACATCCAGAATATTTTCTGAATCAAAATATGAAAAAAAAATCCTATTAAGTCAAATATTTTTCAAGAAATTTGGGACACATTTGTCTGATTTTGACCAATTCAATTAAAATGCTATAGTTAGCTTACATTTCAAAAACAACAAGAACAATATGCCTGGAATTAGAACACCAGGATTTTTCTTTTAAGTGTTTAAAACTTGTGTCAAAAATTTGGAAAATTCATAAAATTTTTACAAAGTGATATTTCTCAAGAGAAAACAGAATGCCCTTCTAATACATTCCCCCCACCCCCGCATTGGAATATTCCTCACTATATTATTCATGAGTGAAATCCAGGCTTCAAACCTAGGTGTGGATCCCAAATTATTTATAGGAATTATTTACCTTATCAATTCCAAATCTGAATACATTGGGGAAAATCATAATGCTTTTGCAGACAATTTCTGAACACAGAAAGACGTCCAGTTATTGAAAAAGAAATTATGCAGTATGGATTCAGTCAACTTTGCTGAAAATTCTGCACAATTACTCAAGCTGGGTTTTGTGACATTGTTTATATATCAACACAGAACCTTTGAATCTTTAATTCAATGTAACAAAGGCCTTGAAAGAATAATAATAGTACCAGGATTTCCATTTTATAGACATAAACTTTAAACTTTAAAGCACTCTGAATAAGTCTATATGCCACATAGACTTACTCAAGGTACTGGTAAGTGAACTAGCTTAAATATCAGAATCAGCCAAGCCAGGTCAGCATGGCACCTTACCCAGGGTAATTTACCTTGGATACTGTATCCTAGTCTATGTGATTTCTGAGTCATGAAATAAGTCTATAGCAGTCGAAATATGTATCAGAGCTCCTGATTTCTACTATTTCTTCTCACCACAGGCAATGGGATAGAAATGGTTGTGCACATGCAGAAATGAACATTTCGTGTTGGGTGTCTTGGAAGTACTACACGAAGTGGACTGCCTTGTATTTAGTTTCAATATGGCAATATCAAACAGTACAAAGCAGACAAATCAAAAGCATTTCTGACATAAACTGAAAATCCCATGAAGGATTATTTTCCTGAAAAGTCAACTTTATTCTTCTGTTAGAAAGCAAATAACCAGAAGATCCATAAAGCAAGTTTGATCACATTGTATTTAAATATATATAGTTTTTATTCATATTTTGGTGTCTGTCCAGATACTGCTGTTACCATTTTGGAATTGATAGCCTAAAGACATCCAAAGTGCTTCTTCTTTTGCTTTATTAAATAGGTCACAGATATTCACCCTATGTATGGGAATTTTGATGTTTAATTTCAGTCTGGGGCAAATTTGTATAGCACAAATGTAAACCTCTTAAGATAGTGGTTAGTATGGAAATGCTGACAAATCTTTAGCTTTAGCATTGAAAACAGGGATGCTGTAATCAGAGGGAATTAGGTTAACTACCTTTGATCCTTCCTTATTATGTTTGGCTTCAGCAAGTTAAGACAACAATTAAGTGAAGCTACTAACATACATGCAATTGATCTTCACTGCTTTAATGTAATTAGTTCTTAATTCTCTCACTAGACCCTCTGGATCTGCTTAAATTTTGAAACTGATTCAAAGCAATGCCTTAATTATTACAACATGCAGCTTAACGGGTGCTCTACAGTATCTCAGCAGTGAACACCTACCTACCAGTCCTCCTTTCTCCACCCCAATGTCTGTATTCAATTTCCAGTGTTCCAAAATCCAAGCATGCAGTCTCAGCAGACCCACAAAGCAAGTTAATCACTGTTCCACTTTACACGCACACATCCTGGCCATGCTGTTTGGCTGATTTATGTGAAACATGTTTCTTTCTCTCTCTGTTTTTCACTGTCTCAGTTTATGAAACTGGCAACATCTCTGCAATAAATACTATATATCAGGGTTTTTTTTTACTTCTTTTTGTGGATTAGATCCAATATACCTTATTAACCCTAAGCTCACTGGAAAACTGAAAACTAAGAAGGCCTATATTGTTTTATCTTATGTTTACCCATTTAGATTCCAGTAGAGAGTTTCACTTAAATTTTGTCAATATGACTGCAGGATTTGGCCCTGTATCTTAATAAACAGCCTAGGCAGAAATACAAATTACATAGCTGATCTTTCAGTTTATTTAATATGTAAAACACAGACAGAAGCATTTGTGGACTTGTCTAGTTCTGGACATTTGTGGTTCTTTAATTAGAGCATAAGCATAGCTGTTGTTTGCAGTCATTATTCCATTAACATAACAAAAGAAACAGGAAAAAAAGGTAGTTTGATTATATGAAACGGAAGACTAAGAAATCTTGATATACTGCTGCAATAGAAACAAAAGATAGGGTTAAAGTAATACAAAATTGAAAGAGAAACATTGACTCAAAGATTTAGTCAAAGCAATGAAAGGCAAGATTGTGTTGTAGTATAATCCACATATTTGCATAGGCCCTTCACACAAATCATTGAATATGGTAGGTAAAACACATGAACTGCTTAAAAGATCCATTTTAAAAGCATCTAGTCTAGACTGACATGAAGTATGGGGTCTCTGACCCCAGGTCAGTCTGTATGGCTAGGCTATCCTGAAGACCCAGAGACCAGAATTCTGGATTCCCAAGCAGGCCACCCGGCTCTCAGGAAGTCAGGCAGGATTCCAAAGGAAATGTTTTATCAGAAGTTCATCAAAACTAATACAGATCTGTAAAACATTTTGGTTTTGATGAATATGCACTTCCAATAAAAGTTTGGCTATGAACAGGGGTGCAGAGTTCATCTGCCATTCGTTACAACTCTTCCTCCTGTTTTGTGAGAGATCTTTTTGAAATGTTTGCCTCATTTCTATAGGAACAAAGGAATTGCTATGGTGAATCAGATCCTATGTCCAGATAATCTCTATGTATGACAGTGGTCAGAATTAGGTCCTTTAGGAATATGGGCAAGTCTTGTTCTAAGTAGATAGGGCTGTTCACGATCTCTAAAAGCAGGATTGGCTGACAGCCTGTTAAAATATTTATAGTTATTCATTATAATTCTGCATATTCCTAATATAAATATGTGACAGAACACCCTTTTGGATGTCTGTCACTTTAAGGGCTGGAGCAGGGAGCGCCCAGGTAGCTGATGAGAGTGGCCATTTTGGAGAGCTCTGTTATAAGAGCAGAGCAGTGTGAGCTCAGCCAGTAGAGAGGAAACATTGTTCTGCTGAGTTCTGGCTCCAGGAACAACTTGTAGGTAAGGGCGAGGCTGTAGGGAAGGAGAAGACCCTCACTGGTCCTGGGCATGACCTAAAACTGCACCCTGCTGGGATAGGGAGGGCTGGTGGTCCTACCTGTGGTGGCACAGGGCCACATAAATACCAGGAGCAAGAACCTCAATGGTATAGGGTGGGTTAGGGTGTTACGTCTCAGCTCTGTATTCTTGGGGAACCCTGGTACAGGATGCAGTCTGTCTGACTCACAAAGGACTCACCCCCCTCCCCTCCTCTACCTAAACGAAACTGATTAAGATGCAGTGAGAGACGCACCTAAGACCCTCACCAGATAAGGGTGACGAGTGAATCAACTGCCCTAGGTCTCATTTACATGAGAGATGGAAAACAGAAAGCCTGAAGCAGAGGCTGCAGTGAATTCTGGGACCAGAGAAGCAGGAGAGCGCTGCATGATGGGGAATCTGTGCTTCCAATGTTAATCAACCCATGTTCACACACAGCCAGCTTCCAATGTTAATCAACCCATGTTCACACACACCCAGCTCAGCATTTATCAGACCAGTTCTAATCTGGATTTGCTAAGGACTTTCCCCCCCCCCGACACACACACACAGCTCTAAGTTTAATAGGCATCTCGGGCCGTACATTCCCCGGTCCCACTATGGGAGGCCTATTTAAACTTGATTGACTAAACCTCGGTTGCCGGGTTAGGGAATGCTGAGGCAAGAGACCGAGTCAGAGGGGGTTTGGGCAACATTTGAACAATGGTTAAGGGTTCATCACAGCATCCAGCCTGCTGGAGCCCTAATCCCAGGTGTTGTCATATCTTTCCCGAGACGACTGGTGGGAGTCCTCTCCACAAAAGGTTATGAGCACCCCAATAATTGCTTTAAGTCTGTTAAAAGACTATAGTAAGATCTGGAAAAGTCATGCTAAGCTGAGGCTTGTGCACAACAAGTAAAAATCCAAAATCCTGATGCTGCAAGCTATCTATTGTTCCTGAAGAAACCATGAGATATCCCATCAGTATATCTGCCACCCATAGGAATCTCAAGCTGGCTCCCAAGTATTTGGGTTACTCCCTAATCTTAAGTGTTTCCTGATTATCAATCAGTTTCAGGAAAGAAGAGGAAAAGGAAGGAAAAGAAGTAGAAGCAGGAGGAAAGAAGGAGAAGAAGAAAACCCCTGTGCTGACACCATCCCCTGTCGTTCTTGGGACGCTGGAAGAACAGATCATCTCTCCCTTCAAGGACTGTGCTACAGACTGTGCCTGTCAGCTTTGCAGCCTGAGTACCGTGGACTAGGTGAGATCCCAGCGTTCTCTGTCTTCTTTCTAGGCATAAACTTCTGAACCTGAACTGTATCAGTTAAGCTTGAGCTAAGTTTCCCCAAATACTTAGTGAAACCAGGGTAGTATTGTCATTGTTGGTGTTTGTTTTTCTTTTGCATGTCTATTACTACTAGTACTATTATATATTTCATATGCTTAGCAATAAATAACTTTTATAGTCAAACTGGTAGTAATTGGGTATATTTTTCCTTCTCTGCTTCTCTTTCCTCCCGTGCTCTGCAGCAACGCTTCTTTTACCTATGCTAAAGATCCCTGTGAAGCCCAAATTACTGTGGGGTCTGCTCATCAAGAGGCCAAAGATTGGGACGTGCTGAGTTTGAAACACATAAGGGGATCAGCTTGTACAGGCTGATTGACCCAGTTTGACTCAGATGTGCCCTTATGAACTGAATGCTGGCCCCTGAGGGTGTCAGCTGGACACCCAGCCGGATTCAGAGGGATTCTGTTTACCTGTGTGCTTGTGTCTGGCTGCATTTTATTGTTGCTCTTATGAACTGATTCTTGGCATATGAGGGTGTCAGCCTGTCCATGCTGATCAGCCCGGCCAGGTCAGGCGTGTCACGTTAATTTGTGTGTGTTTGTGTGTATGACTGATTTGGTGACTGGAGGAACCCAGTCCCATTGAGATTGAGTCCTGCAAGATAGCTCCATTGGGGGTGAGGGCTTGCAGAAGGGAGAAATACAGCTCCGTATAGTAACACAAGCAGCACATTGACAGAATCACCAAGACCCTAGAAACTATCCCTAATAAATGAGCACACCCCAAAGTAATGGGCAGATTTGGTAACAAGGGTGCTTAAACCCCTGCCCCCACCTTCAGGTGGGTTACTAGGAGAGCTTGGGGGGCAGGGGCAGGTAAGTTTATGAGAAGTGCCCGAGTCCCATGGGGTGTTGGATACTGGAGCTGGGCCAGGCACGTTCAAAGAGGAACAATTGATCCCAAGGGGGTGCAAGGCCCTGTTCCCTGAGAGTTGTAGGGCAGAGCTGTGAGCTCAGTTAAGCTCAGAGAGGCATGACTGAGTCCTAAGGGGTAGAAGACCCCAGGCCCTAGTGTAATGGGTGGAGTTGTAGCCCAAGAGAAGGGTGTAATGGTCTGGTGAGGGGCCAGGGGTGAAGTAGGCCTGTAGCTGAGAAATTGTTCAGTCCTGTTTGGGTGAGAATCATGGGAGAGGCCCAAAAGACTGTGCCAACGTTGACCAAGGGGTGGAGAGTGTCACGGGATGGGGTCCCAAATGATGGCCGTGTTACCCCTAAGGCCCCTTGACCATGCCAATTCGGCCCGATGGGCACCTTCTATTTTCGCCTGCCACATCTTGATGGATTTATGATATAGGGAGGCTACCTTCACATCCCATTGGACATGGTCCTGCTGGATTTCCTTGTACCCTGTGGGTTCCCAGACCCCTTTGTGGGTCCCATTCCCAAATAGATGAGATGGGACACCCCAACCTTACGGGCTATATGCGTGGCTCCAAACCATCCCTTTACCACGCCCCAAGCCTCGCAGATGGTACTTCTACAGTGTTCCTCTGAGGCCTTGGTTTCGCTTGGCCTTAGATTGTCTCTGGGCTCTTCGCAGCCCTGTCTCTCATGGCACCCGCACTGGTGCCAGGGCCTATGCACCCTTGTCTCTCATGGCTCCCGCATTGGCACCAGGGCCCCCACAGTATAGCAGGGCCCCAATGAGGCCTCCTCCTTCCCCAATAGCCTCTCCCAAACCACCAGTCTTATAAACAGAAATCAACACGCAAGCCCCAAGGTTATAATATAACTCAAGCCTCTCAGGTATAATATAATTCGAGCCACACAGGGCGTGCTCTCTCCCTCAACAGTACCAGAAACTGCACTTGCAGTCAGGCCTCTCCCCTTTGCTTCCTCTGGGAGAGCTCCTTCCCCCTTGGCTGCTGGCAGAGAAGTGCCCTCCTGGCCCCTGGCCTGGGGTTTATATGGGAGCCAGGCCCTGCTCCTTCTGGTCAGCTGACTGCTGGCAGGTATGGGCCCACTAGCCCATTCTGGCTGCCCTGGTAACCAGCAGCTGGGGCTCCCAACTGCCTGCTCCGGCTCTCTCCCTAGCAATTCCAGCCCTTAAAACGAGCAGGATACCCTAGTGCCCTGCGACAAAGAGAAAAACCTGAAGATCTCTTACAGTAGTGTGGAGTGAGAATGGCCTGGATAGCCAGTATGCAAGAGACTGGGTGAGAGCTGGTGGAGTGTAAGAGGCCCTGGTGAGAGTGAGGTGGTGTGTGGCCTAAGAAAGCAGCGTGGGAGACACAACTATGTGTCCAGTTTCACCTGGCTTTGAACCAGAGATGGAACATACTGTGAGACATCAGCGAGACATGGGACATGTGTAGGGATGGTAGGACCGTGTACTGATCACCCACGATCATTTGAGCACATGAAGAGCATCCTCCCACCTATTTAACATCACAATCATTTATCAACAAGGCAGGTAGTTTGCCCAGAGACAAGGGCAGGACCATATTAGTACTGGGCCTCAAAGGTGCCTTTGTCACACAGAATAAATACCCATCCCTTTTAAAATCTTGTTAAATCTTGAAGACCCTGACTTTCTGCGTTAATGAGCACTAGAATGCAATCGTATATTGTGTGAAAAAGGAATTTCTTTTTATTGGCTTTGAATTTCTTTCCTTTTAATTTTATTGGGTGTCCCACTGTTCTTGTGTCATGAGTTAGGGAGAACAAAAGCCCTCAACCTACTTTCTTTAGACCACTGGGGGGTTGTAAACTTTTTGGCAGGTCTGCCACAAATTAGCCCTGTACCCTTCCAAAGTACCACACCAATCCCCTCCCCTTGCCTGATCTGCTGCCCTGCTTTCTGCTTCTTCTCTGTGCATCCTGCCCAATTTGATGTTTTGCTTTCTGCTTCCTATCTAACCTGCTGCTGTGCTACCTGTCCCCTCCCTGATCTGCTATGTGCCATTTAAGGACTGTCCAATATTCTGTTTGCAATAAACAGGAATATAATAGTTTATTTACTGATAGCCTTAGATATAATATAGCAGGATCCATTAGTAACTTGGCATTTACTGCCTCAAAATACTTATGATCACAGGGACATTCCTGAAATGAACACAATCTTTTTCTCTTTGAATGAAGCCTAGTATATTATTAGTGCTACTGAAATGAAGATAATGATGAGGGTGTCAGTGTCTACGACTGAACAAAAGGCGCAGACAGAAGTCACAATTTGTGCCTAATCTGGCCACAGAAAGCAATCTATAGCTGTGACCACACACAAGTGCATGGCTGCTGACTGCTTCAAAAATGGTCAATCGAGTGAAAATCTGAACCCTCATTTCATGAGAGTTCAGATAAAGACATTTCAAAACAAAGTCTCTTCTGCCAGCCTCTGAGCTGTTTTCAAAACAGGAGGGGAGAAAGGGAGAGGAGGGAGTTTGGTCTGAGTTTTTTTTTTTTACCTACCCCACCAGCCAGGGAGCTCTGTGCTCCCTTTCTCTCCTCCTTCTGAAAACTGTACAGGCTGACAGGGAAGAAGGGCCATTACTAGGGGAAACCAGTTACAGGCTGCAGCCAGCAGCTAGATTCCCTTCCCCCCTGGAACCAACAGTGAACTTCCACTTGTTCCAGGGGATCATTTTAGCTCATAACACTTCGTGCAAAGCATTCTCAGTCATGTTGGGGAGCTGCACGTCTGTCTGCACTCAAAGTGATTTGGGTTGGGTTTAGAAGCTGATAGGAGCCATCACAATGAGTTTTGGATAAGTCTTGAAGATCTTAACATGTGAGGTTTTATGAAGTGTGAAAGCCTCCATTCAACAAAGTTCTTAAGTACTATTGCCTGAGAAAGTGTTTTAAGAAAAAACTAGTAAATTGCAGAGTACAGATTTTAGCAAAGTTAAGGAGTTGGGTTTCTTATAGAAAAGGGTAGGCTCAAAATTGTAGATGCAAGAATATTACTTAACCAGTATTATGTGAAGCAAAAATAACCCAGGCTTTTAGAAAACAGTAAATTTGGAACTGATGTAGAAAGCTTTTGGGTGAGGATTCTGCGTGTGCAGGGGAGGGGAGGGGAGAGGAAGGAATTAGTTTAAAAGCTTTATATATGAATGTTTTAGCTCCAGTTGCAAATATTTTTTTGGACCCTTACTAAGGTAATAACATGTGTTTGATATACCTTATATGACACAAATAGCCTGATGGGCCAAGGAACTTAAGAAATATGAATAAAAAAACCCTATAAAATTGGGTATATGGTCTTCAATTTGAAGACATCCTGGTGGTTCAATACAGGGAGAATCTCAGGTGGAGGTCTTGCTCTTCTAATTGTGGTCATACCAAGAGCCAGATTTAGGGGCTGGAAGGAATGTTTTCCTTAGGCCAGATTGACAAGGACTATGGGGGTTTCTGAATTCCTCAGTAGGGTGAGGCGCACTGTCCTTTCCCTGGGAACTTCTGAGCATGTATTAACAAACGACTTCCAGTCACTAGTGTCAAGGCACTGGCAATGGCCTCATCTTTCCTGTTATCATCTATGATATATTATGGGACATTCTTAATATTTTTTGGTATAGTGCCCTGTAGTTTAAAGTGAGAGTCTGAAAAGGTGGTTTGGGAGATTCCATGGGTAAATAAACTGGGAAAAATAATAAGATTGGCAATAGCATAAGCACAAATGTAAGCATATGAGCAGGGACTCCAAAGGTACAATCAGGTTTTTAAAGTAAAATGTGTTTTATTTGCCTTGCTGAACAGAGATTAAGTGTCCTTGAGTCGCATTGAAGTCATAGTGGTCAACAGTTTACCATGCAGCTCTGGATCTTTAGGCTAGCTACTGAATTACACAAACTGGTATAAGTGATTGGAAACTGGTTCAAATCTGTAACAGAACAGAAGTTCATTGTACACAAACTTCTTTCAAAATGTCCAAAGCCAGTTTAAGATAAACCTGGATGAAAGGAGTATCAGACTTAACCGATTTAGGTTACATCGATTTACTGAACTTCTGTTCCAGATCCCCTCCACATTCAAGTCAATTCACAGTCTTGCAGAATCCTAGGATGCTTTGCACCTCCCCTGCAAACCCCCCACTTGCAGGGTGGGCAAGCTAGCCTTGGACCAAGCTATCTGCTCCAGCTAAGCAGGGAAGTATGCTCTGGCACCCCTCAGCTTCTGGTCTGGGCCACTGCAGAGATGTGGCTTCATTTCCAGAATCAGAAGTGAGGGCGTCTATATACATACTCAGGGGATGAGGAGGCAGTGCTTTGTTTAGAGCGGCTCCAAGAACCTCTCTAATTAAAGCACCCAAAGTGTCTTGTGTATCAGTGTCCCTCTGCTTCAAAATCACTGCACGGGTGCTTCCTCTAAAGCTCATTAGACAAACTTTAGCTAAAGTGCCGCTGCCACCATTTTGAAGTGCAGGA
>NW_005842664.1:160251-167032 GCF_000455745.1 Alligator sinensis | reverse complement strand
GCTGATGCATAAGACACAGAGGGTGGCTAGAGCACACTAATTACTGCACTCCAGCACACTTGATTAATCGAGTCTGCTACAACGCGATGTATAGCATGTCACAGCAGCCGCTGCACTTGTGTATAGGCACCCCGATCATCTGTTCACTTGCTTATTGGTTCAATTTAGGCATCTTAGACTAACCTGTGAATACTGAACTGATTTAGCCTTGGGCTTTTTGACTGTCTGTACTTAGCTTTAATGGGGAGTGACAAATACAGATATCTAACAGCAACCTCTCTAATGGGTCATGCAAGATCAGACCAAACTAAGGGCTGATGGATGTCTTGTTTGGTTTTCATTGTGGCACCAAAAACAGTTTGAAAATAAAGTGAATACTTTTATAAATACAAATGATTTTAGAAAAAATTAATATGAATATAGACAATAGCAGAAGAGGCTATAAACAAATACATATGTAAATAAGAACTAGTGTCAGTTTTATACCCAATGTTTTAAGAGATTTCAATTTTATTTTAAAGCATTTCCAATTAAAGTTCTACAGAGAGGAAAATCTTCAATAATAATAATTAGTTCTTCTAAAAGAAAGATAATCTCCAATAATTAAAGGGTTAGAATTAATCCTTTTTTTAAGACAGAACATTCATCCCACTGATGTGAAATTATTCTTTAGAACATCTTTCTAAAAGAAAGAAAATCATTAAGGGGAGTATGTTTACTATATGGAAGTATTCAGATGGGGAAAATTTCCAAATTTAAATTTTATTTGCATCAATTTAAAAGCATAATATATTAGCTTATCTTTACAATACTCAGTACAAATCACGTTATACATAATCATAACCACTGAAAAGTAACCATCCTATTGCAGTGCTGTTGGAAGAGAGAACTTCAGATGGTTTAATACAACCTGGACACATTTGTACAGGACATTTACTGTGCAGTTGTCTAATTAGCTGTGCACTAAACATCTTGGCATTTACATGTGCACCCCTATTACGCTGGAATAAACTAACTTACTTTGCAGCAGGATAGTACTTGTAACTAGCCTCATTCTTAAGTACTCTTGTTCCTCAGCCAGCCCCTCCACAGCACATTTTTCTAGGGGTGCATCCCTGGGCTGCTGACCACTGGGCCACCTGCCAGTCAGGGCTGCTCTACTCTGGCTCAGTGTGCTATGATCCTGGGCATATGCGCAGATGTGCACCTGCAGCTTATTGCTGCTCATTAATAGGCATGTGTAGATGTACCCCACGCAGTTTACAATGGCATTGCAGCAGCTTAAGCCACTTTTTCAGGAAATCTTTTTCAGTTGCCTCCCTGTGTTCAGTGAACTCACATCACTGTTTTGATACATGCGTCAGTGTGGATGGAAATAAAATCTAAGTTTTGTAGTTACACATTTACAGTCTGTATCTACATGAGATGCTTTACTGTGCAGCAAAAGCATCACTATATAACTGTACACTAGGCTACCGCATAGTAAAATAGACTAATGTGCAGTTATCTACTACCTGAAAATTGAGTAGCACACATGCAGGGGGCCTACTGCTGCCTGGCTAAGCCCCATGTGGTGGGAACTGTGCTGGCTGCAGGAGCAGCTGTCTCCCTGCCACATGGCAATTAGGACCATCCCGATTCCCACATGGCCAGGACAGTTGCCCCAGCAGATGAGACTGCTGCATCCCAGCTCAGTCGGTATTTAGCTGGGACCCAATCCCCATGTGGTGGAAAGAGGTGTCCCTGCCTCGTGGGGATGCTGCCTGGTAGACATGTGGGGACTGGGGATTTCCTGATCCCCACCTGACTGGGAGAGGCATCCCCAGGCAAGGACACTTCTGGCCATGTAGGAGATCAGGACCCTCCCAATCCCCACGCGACTGCCTTCCTTCTCCCCCCTCTGCCCCAGGCAGGGATTCCTCTTCCTGCCACATGGGGGTATTGGGACCCTCCTGATTCTTCCCATGCGGCTGCCAAGCAGCATCCCCATGGGGATGCCTCTCTTGGCTTGGCACAGTCCATCAGCCCCCTGCCAGCCCCAGCTGGCACCTGTGGGAGCCTGGAGCTCCCCATGGCTGCTGCAATGGGGCAGAGCAGGGCAAGAACATCTCCGGTCTCACCTACTCTATTTAGGAGGAAATTTGCTGCCAAGCCAACATACATGTAGACCCTTTCCCTGGGAGCAATTTACTCTTCCTTTTTAAATATGCAATAACTTTGCTGTGCATTAATAGCATGTGTAGACATGCTCAGAGATGATTTTTTGGGCACTGTCCAGTATAGTGCTAACTAAAGGAATGATCTTGAACTTAGAAACAAATTACCCTGGCATTCAGGAACGACAGCCTTTAATAAGCATCTAGCCTTTCAATTGAATATGGACATTACTTAGGATAAACTTCAAATTGGGGTCTTTACATTTCAATGCATTGACCATATTAAATAATCCATACTGGAATGACTAGTAGGTTTCACTGGTGGAAACAAGTGGATTATTTGCTTAAAAATTTTCGCTGCACTCAAGAAACAGATAAACAAAACAGCAAGACATGAAGTTAGCAGCATATTGAGTATATTTACAGAAACAAAACTCTTTAGCTGGCTAGAAATAAATGCTGTTGTGAAGGTGCTGTACCACCTATTATCAGTCTCATTAATGGAAACTCTAGGCCCCTCTTCCCTGCCAGGCTGTGTGGTTTTCAGAATAGGAGGAGAGAAAGGGAACACAGAGAGCTTTTTCTAGCAGTTCCCCGGCTGGTGGGGTGGGTGAAAAAATGCCAGACGAAACTCCCTCCTCTCCTCTCCCACAGAGCTCCCTGGCTGGTGGGGTAGGTAAAAAAAAAAAAACTCAGACCAAACTCCCTCCTCTCCCTTTCTCCCCTCCTGTTTTGAAAACAGCTCAGAGGCTGGCAGAAGAGACTTTGTTTTGAAATGTCTTTATCTGACTCTCATGAAATGAGGGTTCAGATTTTCACTCGATTGACCATTTTTGAAGCAGTCAGCAGCCATGCACTTGTGTGTGGTCACAGCTATAGATTGCTTTCTGTGGCCAGATTAGGCAAAAACTGTCACTTCTGTCTGCGCCTTTTGTTCAGTCGTAGACACTGACACCCTCATCATTATCTTCATTTCAGTAGCACTAATAATATACTAGGCTTCATTTAAAGAGAAAAAGATTGTGTTCCCTGCCACAAGAAGCATATTATCCCTTATGCTAATTTCAGGAATGTTCCCATGATCATCGTAAGTATTTGGAGGCAATAAATGCCAAGTTAGTAACAGATCCTGCTATATTAGAACTAAGCGTAGTAGAATATGGTCAGTCCAGAAGGATAATTCAAGTTTGTGATTCCCAGCCTCACCTTCCTAACTGGAACAACACAAGATGCATTATAGAGTGTAAGTAGGCAACACTTGTGCAAAAGTACTGTGCTGATCTGTGGCCAGTAACTAGTCCTATTTGAACCGGTTTAAGTAACTTGCTAAATGGGACCATTTCTTGTCACTTCATAAGTACAGACAGATTTTTGGAGCATTTGGAATCCAAACTTCAATTAACCTGTATCCATTGATATGTCCTCTGAATTTTGCATCCTTCCCTTGTAGACATTAATCTTCCATCCTTTAATATAAAATGTTAACTGGAGAAAGGGGACCAATTAAGCCACTGATATCTTGAGAGGGGCATGCAGTTTCTCCACTAAATGAATTATGGATGAGAGCCATTTTGGCATAATCCAGATTTGCTTCTGTAATTAATAGATGCCTCTGATGTTAACCAGTTAAACACACAATTTTAAATAAAGTTTGACCTTAAAGATTATCATTATTTTGACATTAACAAAACATACTTTCCATGGCATTTATTCATTTATACCAGCAAGCAGTTTGTTTGTTTGTTAAATGACCAGCAAAAATTCCCAAGAAAGGGTGAAGATTACACTAGATGGTGGTATAAACCTTCATAAATGTCTTTCTCAAGACATTGAACTAGTGTATAATGACAATAAGGGCACCAGTGGACAAATATTGCAAGATGAAGATGCAGATCTAAGCTTTTGGTCTTAGTTTTATACGAAAAAAAAATTTGCAATTGAGTATCAGATGTACACACTAGAGGTATCCTTTTCTTTTCTTTCACAAAATATTGCAAGATTGTTGGGGTTTTTTCCTCTCTAATTTATCTTTTCCTGCTGTTATTTTGTGTTATGGTCTCTCCTTTATAAGACACAGCTACATTCCACATCAGGTGCATTAGTTAATGGCCATCTCCTTGTGTAAATTGCTAGTTTCCTACAGGGAAATATCAATTATAATCTGAAAAGTCACTAGAATAATTACATTGCGGGGTTCCATATTTTACTCTTTCAATGACTTCCATACAAATTTGCTCAGTTTACAAGTCCACTGGTGACATTGATTTTTTTCTAATAGCGAATCTTGCAAACTGTGTAGAACCTGAAAATTAAGCAATAATATTCTGCCTCCTATATCACCAGTATTAATAACAATGCTGTAGTTACAACTCAGATGCCTGTCATTTTCTAAATGCCTGAGGCAAGATAGAAACCAGCTTACTCTTCTAGACTTGTGTTGACTTTTTACAACACTAACAAGAAAAAAAAAAAAAGCATTGTTTCATTGTTCATTTAGCTTTAAGCGTGGATGGCACTTTAGAGACAATTGTGATGTGATCCCTGACATGAAGACTTATGCACGATAATAGTCCTAGTCACATTTGTGCAGTACCATCAAATGAACAAAACCATGTGTATGGTTGATTTATAGATTAGCTAGAATTTAGAAGAGGAATATTGAATTGTTTTTATTCACAAAATAAGTAATAAAGAGTACTTGACTTCCACTGGGGCCATAATTAACAGTGAAGTTTTTTCTGCCCACCTTATTTTGTAAGTCCTAACTTCATTTATAATTGTTTAACCAATAAGAAATTTTGAGTATAATAAATTTCAGCCAATAAGAGTATATTGGTGTCACTAATGCCTTTAGTGTATTAATTCAATGACACTAAAACACATACATTTGGAATGCAGAGAGATTGTGTAACTGAAAACAAAGGGCCTCATCTGCAACATAATCAAACCAGGTTTATTCTGGCATAACCCAGTTGATTGGGTTATACCAGCATAAAATTGGAGTCATGTCATGGTACCACAGAACCAAATATTTTAAATAATATTGGGTTTGTTCATCTATGCTTCTTGACATGTAGGTAGCAGTAAAAGAGTTAAGTTCATATATTGATTAGAAGTTTCAGAAGCAGTTCCCAGAGAAGTCTGATGCTATCCCATTGATGGAAGGACACCTGCAGTGACTTTAATAGTAAAACTAATGCAAGTACAGTAAATCACTTCTGCCTCATATGAAACACATTTGTCCCTGCAGAAATACGAATGATAGTTTCCCTATGCAACTACAAAAAGGAAAAAGAAAACCTCTGCAAAATCTGCTTCCAGTAAGGAACAAAAACTGATTCCTCAGCTAGTGTAAATCAGAATAGCTTCATTGACATTCTCAGAACTATGAAAACCTACAACAGTTGAGGATCTGGCCTAATAAAAGAAAGATTTACAGGGGGAAAAAGGCTTGTAACAGCTTAGGAGACTTGAAATACCATTATTGTTCTGCAGACATCTGCATATATTAATGAGTTTGAAACTCTGCAACATATGTAACGTTTTAGGGGATGTAGGTATTTTTTTAGTCCTGTAATTTAAAAGATTATGATCCAGTTCCTGACCCGTAATGTTCCCATCTGTGATCTTGGAAGAAAATATGGGAGATATAAGAAAAACATGTATATTTATTTTTTTATTATTATGATTGCTCTTTTAAGAAGTCCAAGAGAAATAAGAGATCCTTAACTATCAAGGAAACTGCATTATGACTTCATTGAGGAAAACAGAAATAAACTGATACATCAGCATGATTTGGCTGCACTTCCATTGCCATATCACTTTTATTTCAGCCACTACAAAAGTGATCTGAATTTTGGACACAAAGCCAAAACTTAGCCTTCCTAATTTGGCATAATATGTTGTAATGTCTGTTATTTGTCTCAGTGTCCCAACAGGGGCTATGGGAGATTAAAAATTAAGTAGTTGATGAGAACATGAAATGAAGTGTTCCATGCTGTGAGAAGGTCCCAATCATGCTTGCAGTAGAATTCATAGATTCATAGATGTTAGGGCCAGAAGGGACCTCAATAGATCATTGAGTCCGGCCCCCTGCATAGGCAGGAAAGAGCGCTGGGTCTAGATGACCCCAGCTAGATGGTTATCTAACCTCCTCTTGAAGACCCCCAGGGTAGGGGAAAGCACCACCTCCCTTGGGAGCCCGTTCCAGTCCTTGGCCACTCGAACTGTGAAGAAGTTCTTCCTAATGTCCAATCTAAATCTGCTCTCTGCTAGCTTGTGGCCATTATTTCTTGTAACCCCCAGGGGTGCACTGGTGAATAAATCCTCACCAATTCCCTTCTGTGCCCCCGTGATGAACTTATAGGCAGCCACAAGGTCGCCTCTCAACCTTCTTTTGCGGAGGCTGAAAAGGTCCAGTTTCTCTAGTCTCTCCTCGTAGGGCTTGGTCTGCAGGCCCTTAACCCTACGAGTGGCCCTCCTCTGGACCCTCTCCAGGTTATCCGCATCCCTCTTGAATTGCGGCGCCCAGAATTGCATGCAATACTCCAACTGAGGTCTGACCAGCGCCCGATAGAGGGGAAGTATCACCTCCTTGGACCTATTCGTCATGCATCTGCTGATGC
>NW_005842664.1:148621-158128 GCF_000455745.1 Alligator sinensis | reverse complement strand
CCGAGTCCCAAGGGGCCCTTTGTTTCTTACCTTCTCATTTCTTACCTGTGTCGTAGTGCTGGCCTCCCCATGGCTTTCAGGTTCCCAATACTCTCTTTCTTCAGGCTGGGCTGTCCTTGTGGGTGCCACGTGGTTTGGTGGTCCACAGCTTCCCCTGCCCTCATCTTCCCCTCCCCCCGGCGAGCCTAGTTTAAAGCCCGCTGGAGGAGATCCGCCAACCTAGAAGAAAACACACGCTTACCTTTGGGGGACAGGTGAAGCCCATCCCAACTGAGCATGTCCCTCGTCATGATGTGCAGGTCGTTGTCCAATGTGCGGGTCGTTGTCCAAGCTAAGCAAGCAGCTATAAAACTGCAGAATTATGGAGTGCTATCAAACATTATTTCTTGAATGACAAGAATAAATAATCAGTAAGTGGTTGTATTCCCACATACAGAAACATACTAGAAGAATAATGCCCCAAATAATGGTAAAGGCATTGGAACTGTCTGTTGTGCCAGTGATGCCACTTAAAAAATTCTCACTTGGCTGAATTGCAATCTGAGTAACTACATTATAACTAAAGCTTCTGCTGTCAAATAAGTCAATATCATGCTCTTTTTCTGTGCTATTTTTTTTTAATCCTTAGAAAACTTAGCTTACCATCTGTTTAGACTGGTGTAGAATACATGTGGTTCAGTTTCGGTTCTTAGAGATGCTATGATGTTCTGAGAGTCAGAGGTGCTCAGAGGCTATAAGGGAACTGAAGATGCAGTACTTTGTGCCTATGTGCTCTCTCAAAAAAGAGACCATATTTTTTTTCTCTCTCTGTTTTGTTATTTTTCCTGCCTCTAAAATAATCTTCGTTATTGGTTCCAACACTTTTTCAACCAAACAACTGCTGTCAACCCTCAAGATTTCTCAAGGACCATCATTCACCTTATCAAATAAAAATGGGGATAAAAAGATATATTTCAGTTCATGGACCAGTGCACCACCACTCAGCTACAGACTGGCATGGAAAACCACTAAAAATCTATGTTTTTCAGTTTGTGTAATGAGCACAGTGTAGTGTAAATTCCAATACACACTTTTATTCATCCTGTTCTATTTTAAACATTTTATTTTAAACCTAAATTAACAAGCAAAGAATTTATGGCTATAAAAAGTTGGTCCAACTTAATGAATTCATTTGGGGGGAGTGGGGAAGAGTAGGAATTGAGTGAATTTGAGGGTGAATGATTGTTTCTGAATTTAGGTAAAGCAGGTAGGCATTAGCACTTTTGATATAAAAAAAAATGACAATTGAACGCGACAGGTATAACTCTGAAAAACAAATACAACAAAGAAAATCCTAGGAAAAAAGTCAGGAACAGTGGTTCTCAGCCTTTATAGATTCAAGGAAACCCCTCATTAGAAGCAAAGCACCTGAAAATGCCAGTTGTTTTCACTCATTTTTTGACTACAGAAAAGTACATCAACTCTTTTGTTGCAGAGAACTCAAACCGCACAACAGGCCCAACTGTATTTAATACTATGGATTCTTATTTGAAGTCTCCGGGTTCATCGTGTAAATAATGTTTGTGCACCGAACAGTGCTTGTCATTGTATGGCACCCACAGCATCCTTGAGAGGATCAAGGCACTAACCGGGAATCCTTGCCCTGTTATTGAATGGAGGAATAGAGGTTGGAGGGGTTGAAGATAAGAGAATAGTTAAGGGAGACAGGTGAGAGAATGGCAGGCAGGTCCCTTTGAGAGAGAGAACAGCAGGTGATAAAAGGGCTCATAAATCAAGTAATTAGCAGCTCATTCATAGGTGTACAGAAGTTGGTCTAAGTGTGACACCTGGCTACTTAAACCCCTAACTAAGGACAAAAAGGGGAAGGAGAAGTGCGTCTGAGCAGGACTGGAATTTTGGATTGAGAATATGAAAGGGGTGAAGGAGTTCTCAGTGATGCCTCAACAGGGTGGAGATAGAGTTAGTCTGCCCAGTGCCCAGGAAGGGCTGGTGGTAAGTGCTAGGACTGGTGGAGGTGAGCCTGCAAGAGTGACTGACAGTTGGTGAAAAAGAATTCTTGGGAACAATACATAACATGATAGTGACTGTGGTGTGCTTACCCACCTCCCAAACAAAATTTTAGGACCATGCCATGGCAGGTGAGAAAAGGAGGTGAAGCAGGAACCAGGGAAGATCATGACAGGTGACTCTGGACACTAAGGAACCAAGGAAAACAGGTAAATTATCCCATATATGGGTTAGTTGTTATAGCACCCCAGGGTGCTGTGGCTTTCTGGTTTAGAATCACCAATCAAGAAAACAAATATGAACAAAGATCATACTCAGCTCCTTGTCTATAATGTCAACATCTATTTTTGTTGAGCAAAGTTATCATAAGTAGCTGAAGCATCTAACATAAAATCAGAAAATATATTGCTTTGGCTGTTTTTGAGTTCATGGACCTGTAACCAACCATGCCAAGTGCTGATAACCACTGTGCATAATGCTTACCAATATTGTCTCATTATTTCCTTGTTTTTTCTATCAGTATATATACATCTCTTACCTCAGTGCCCCATTGAGGTATGAATTACTACATAATGAAGAGGGAACAAGGAAATAACGAGATGATATTGGTAAGCATTATGCATAATGGTTAGCAGGAAATAAGCATCCTAGCCACTGAAAAGAATTTCTGTAATCTTCATGGGAAAGGACAGTTTTAAGGACAGGCCTGAAAGAGCAGCTCCTGTCAAACCTGAGGCATAAGAGACTAGAAGGCATGACAGTGCTTTTTTAATAAGTCAGTGATGAAGGCTGGCATCCTGGGCTAGTAAGAGGTGGGGGATAACATCTTGCTAGTGAATAAGATGATAGGTAGGATAGGAATAGGTTATTAAAGGTCTTGAAGACAAGTGGGTTATGTTTTATGCAATAAGGAAGGCAAAGTCAGCAGAAGAATTCAAAGATAGGAATGGCATGGTCAAAATGACAGGCTAAGAGAATATTCTTTGCAGTAGCACTTTGACTAGATAAGACTGGTAGAAAAATGTAGGCCAAATGTCAATGTCAAGGGTAAAATTGAGGAAATTGAGATGCTATGTGAGAGGAAGGACAAGAGGTAAGCTGTGTAAATTGCTAGAAAAGGCTGTAGCTTAAGACTTTATTTTAAAAAAAAGATCGGGATGAAAGGGGCAAAAGAGAAGTTCAAGTAAAAACGATGCCAGGTTAAAGGCCCAAGAAACAAAGAAATTAAGAAAAACAATCATGGATTTTCCATGGGGAATGATCCATTTTAGCCATGGTGAGTAGATTCCCAGAAGGTAGAAACAGAGAGGCTGGCTGACACACTGGTTTGAACAGACTGGCAAAGTAAATCTGACAAGGATCACCCTAGAAATAGTCATTGAATTCATGTTTGTGGATGAGTTTGCCCAGAGATAATGGGTTGAGGAAGATGCCAAGAGTAGAGTTATGGGAAAATGCCAGAGAAACCTGAAGGGTGGTAAAGTGGGAGGGCAGGGGAGTGAGCAGCATTGTCTGAAGTTCACACTGAAGGGAAAATGAGAATAGTAGGAAGAGAAGCAAGAGGGTACAGAATCATATAGAAGTGTATGCAGGATAGTATTTGAGGCAGCTGACACTAGAAGAATAGCCTAGTAGTTCTAAGCTTTAGCTATGAGGAGATCATCAGGTACTTTGGTGAGAGCAATTTCAGTAAAGTGCAAGTCCTAGAAGCCATATTGAAGAGGGTCTCGAACAAAGGTTGAAGAAAAGTTTGTAAATTGTGATTGGTGGCAGAGTTGAAAAACAAAAGTATTGGGGCAGTACCTGGAGAAACAAGTAGGATCAAGGGTGGCACTTTAAAAATAGGAAAGACAACTTTTTTTTTTTTAATTGTGTAGAGATACTGTAGAAAAGAGGATTGCAGAAGACAAGATAGGTTGTGGTCACTAGGACAAGTGGAAAGTTAAAAGCATACCAATGGGGGGTTTCTACATGTGTGATAGGAAAAATAGAAGTGAGAATAATAGAAAGGAGAGTGAACTGAAGTGAAGATAAGGAGATATTTTGTCATTTTATCTTGGCAGAAATTGTGCAGACAGAAAAACAGATACCAGAGGTGGATGTGAGGAAAGAACCAAACAGTAATAAAAGTAAGTCTGGTATAGTGGGTATGAGATTCAACTAAGAGTATGTACATGTGTTACATTTAGATAGTGTTAAACAGGGTTAGGTCCATATAAAAGTCAAGATGTACTGGCATGCACAGGACTTGAATTGTTCAGAAAAGAAAGAAAGAAAAAGTTATTCCCCATTTAAGTTAGTGTACCTACACAGGTGAACTAACTTCAAGTTAACCTGATCTCCTGAAAGCCTGTACGAGAGGTACTTGCACCAGTCCTGTGGTTGCACTATTTCCATGCCTCTGAAATTCCTAACTAAGCTATTTCTAGCCTTCCAACCCCAACTGGAAAATGCCCCCCATGAGCCCAGCCCTCCCCCACCCCTGGTTACTTACACCAGGCTCCCTGTATGGCTCCCAGGATCAGCAAGCAGTTGCATATGCTAGGCCCTGCAGCAGGAACTCCTGCACACACCTGCTCTTGGACTAAGGCAGCTTACTTTAGGAAAGATTCCTTTTCAATCTAAATCCTCCATTATACACCCATTAAAGACTCCATTATTACTGAATACTCAATAAAAACTACACAATCTTTCTTCTCAGGAGAAGTCCTTAAGAACACTTATATCTTGTATATATCCAAATAGTCATCAAATCTAGCTAGACCAAAAAGGAACCTAGCCTGTGCTGGCATGCTAAGGTGGGGTGATGTGCCAGATTTTGGGTCCCCAGGGTGCCAGTAGCCCCTGGAGCCCCTCAGGCAGACTGCTGACTGAGGTGCCCTGTGGAGAAGTGTGCGCCTCACCCTCACCACTCAGGAATTTGCTCTGAACCCAATAAACTCCCCCATTCTTTATTATACACAACCAATTTATATCCAGAAAAGATAAACAAACAAGTGAAAATATATTGGCAATAGTTAATAATTAGACTAACAATTTAGATAAAATTTATAACTATAACATTAGGTGGATAATTCCAGCACACTGGGTTGTCCCACTTGTGTTAAACAACCTAAATAACTAAGTTTACCTCATTATAACCCTTTAAAACAGTTCCCCTCTCCCCCACCTGGCTTGGGCTGAGTCTGTAGCCCATTCTCCACAGGGTTAGAGTTTCCTCCTCCTACTTCTCTTCTTCCCCCTCTCCGCTCTTTTTTCCCCTTCTTTTCCCTTCCTCAGTTTTTATGCCTCAGTAGCAGCCAACAGAGCCCCCAAATTGCAAGGCAGGCTCTGGTCACAATTTAAATACTCCAATAAGAACTATGCACCATAGACTGCATACCCTCCTGTCTGGTAAAGCTTATGTACCCTCTGCAAAGTTTTGCCATCTTTTTCTTGCAGAGCTTTTAAGCACAACTCACCCCCTCCACTTGCAGCCAGGCAAGCTTTGCAGCTGTTCCAGGAAGAAGAATTCCAGAAACCAGCAAGCTTCCCTGAGGATGACATCCTTTCAGATGCATCATATAATTACTATTTTTTTTAGCTCAGATAGATGCTCACTAGTGTAGTTATCTACACATAGAAATGGCAAAGGTTTTCTGCTAAGCATAATTGGTGTAAAATGCAAAGAGTTTCCAGAAACAATTTGATATCAAAGTCCCTATGGTTATAATATCAGGGGCATTTGCTTTCTATTCCTCTCCTGAATCTTTTCACATACCAGAAACTTTGAATTTTTCCACCTTATTTGCAATTTAATTATAAAAGTGTTTTATAAGCACCTTTAATAGTCCTTTAGCCCCATATTCACCTTAAGCCAAACTACAACTTGAAGAGATTCCCCCTACAATCTTCCTCCTTGATCTATTCCTCACAAACTAGCCAACTTTATCCCAACCATTATCTAGCATAATGCTCATCAGTGTACTCTGCCCCTCTTTTTATCTGTAGCCCTAAAAGGGACTACCCCTAATTCTGCAGTGGCCTAATTAATATCTCTTTTGTAAGCTTAGGTGAAACCTAATGACCTGGCATAGGCATCACTCTGAATGATTGCAGGGACATCATCTTTAAAAGTTTTCATCCTCCCTTATGTTTTCTCATGTTGTTTGATTAAAAATGTAGCTTCAAGCTAAGGTACCAATGAACTACTAGTTGGTATACATCCAGTCCAAAGGTTATCAGTTTGAAGTTGTCTCTCAGGAGATAATAATGGAGACCTTCTATTGTCCCCCTCCCTCCAAACGCTTATTATAAACATAGAATCATAGAAAATTAGGGTTGGAAGGGACCTCAGGAGGTCATCTAGTCCAAAGCAGGACCATCCCCAATTCAGTCATACCAACCAAGGCTTTGTCTAGCCAGGCCTTAAACATGTCCAGGGATGGAAATTACACAACCTCTCTGGGTAACTTGTTCCAGTGCTTTACTACCCTCCTCATGAAAGAGTTCTTTCTAATGTCTAACCTAAATTTCCCTTGCTGCAACTTGGGACCATTGTTCCTTGTTCTATCATCTGTCACCACTGAGAACAATCTAGATACATCCCCTTTGGAACCACCCTTTATGTAATTGAAGGCTGCTATTAAAACCGCCCCCCGCCTTCTCTTTTCCAGACTAAATAAACCCAGAGTCCTAGATGTACGTCCCAAGTCATGTGCCCCAGCCTCCTTTTTCATTGCCCTCTACTGGATTCTCTCCAATCTGTCTACATCCATTCTTGAGTGGGGGGCTCCAAACTGGACACAGTACTTCAGATGTGGTCTCAGTATGCTGTTAGCCATTTTTGCAACAAGGGCACGTGTAACCCCCATGATCTTTTCTGCAGAACTGCTTAGTAAGTCAGCCCCCAGCCTGTATGGGTACATGGGATTCTTCTAGCCTCAATGAAGGACTTCTCATTTCTCCTTATTGAACCTCATGATCTTTCTTTTGGTCCAGTCCTCCAGTTGGTCTAGGTCTGTCTGAAGTGCTGCCCTCCTGCATATCTACTACTATCCATCTACTCAGAAAGCTTGCTGAGGATGCATTCCATCTCATCTTTCAGATTGTTGATGAAAATATGGAACACAACCAGCCCAAGAAATGACACCTGGGGCACTTCACTTGATATTGGCTGCCAACTAGACACTGAGCCATGGATTACTACCCTTTGAGCTTGAAAATCCAACCAGCTTTCTATTCACATTCATTCAACTTGTATTTCCTTAGCTTGCAAGAATATTAATAGATTTTAAAGGGGCTGGAAGGGACCTCGCAAGATCATCAGGTCCAGCCCCCCTGCACTAGGCATGAAAGACAACTGGGGTCAGATGAAACCAGTGAGGTGATCATCCAGCCTCCTCTTGAAGATTTCCAAGGTAGGTGATTGCACCACCTCTAGAGGGAGTTTATTCCACAGTCTGAAAACCCTAACTGTGAAGAATTTTTTCCTAGTGTTAAGCCTGAAATGGCCTTCCAGGATTTTCTGGCCATTACTTCTGGTTTTCCCCAAGGGTGCTCTGGTGAACAGTTGTTTGCCGAGCCCTTGATGTATTTTCCTGATGTATTGTGGAAGATTGTATCAAAAGCCTTGTTAAAGTTGAGGTATCTCACATGCACTGCTGTCCCCACATCCACAGAGCCAATCATTTAATCATAGAAGGCAATCAGGTTAGTCAGGCATGACTTACCCTTGGTGAATCTATGCAGACTATCCCCAATTCCCTTCTTTTACTCCATATGTTAGAAATAGGATCCTCCTTTTTCCTTTCTTAAAGACGGGCACTATATTTGCCCTGTTCCAATTATCTGGGACCTCTCTCGATCACCACATGTTTTCTAAGATAAGGGCCTATGGCTTTGCAATTGCATCAGCCAACACCCTAAGCATGCATCTGGCCCCATGGACTTGTATACCTCCATTTTTTCCAAATACTCCACAACATGTTCTTTGGTGCTGTTGGCTGCTCACTTCTCTACAAAACTGTTCTTCCAGATGCAGTAGTTTGGGAGCTTACTTTGCTTGTGAAGACTGAGGTGAAAAAGGCATTGAGTACTTCAGCCTTTTCTGCTTTATCTGTCACTAGGTTGATTTCTCTGTTCAGTAAGGGACTCACACTTTCCCTGACCTTTCTGTTATTGCTGACATACTTGTAGAAACCCTTCATGTCCCTTGTTAGCTGCAACTCAAATTGTTCTTTGGCCTTTGTGATTTCATCCCTGCATGCCCGTGCAATACTCCTATACTCCTTCCTAATAGTTTGTCCAAGTTGAGTGCTTGTAAGTTTCCTTTCTGTGTTTTAGCTCCTGGAGAGTTCCCTGCTAAGCCAAGCTAGTCTTCTGTCATTCTTGCTAGTCTTTCTTTCTGCTGGGATTGTTCATTCCTGCACCATCAGTAAGGTTTCTTTGAATGCAATCCACTCTCTTGGAATTCCTTCCCCTTAAAGACTGGCCTCCCAGGGGATCCTGCCCATCATTTCCCTGAGGGAAACAAAGTTTGCTTTTCTGAAGACTGGGGTCTTTACTCTGCTGATCTCCTTCCTTCCTTTCCTCAGGATCCTGAACTCAATTATCTCATGGTGACTGCATTATCCACTTCTATGTTTCCCACCAATTCTTCCCCGTTTGTGAGCAGCAGGTTAAGAGTGGCCCCTAATTGGCATGTCCAACACTGGCACCAGGAAGTTGTTCCCGACACCCTCCAGAAAACTTCCTGGATTGCCTGTGCATGTGTTGGGGGGGGGCAGCAATACAGCAATGTCAGGTGATTGATGTCCCCCATGAGAACCAGGGCTTGTAATTGGGAAATTTCTACTAGCTGTTTGAAGAAAGTCTCATCCTCCTGGTCTGGTAGTCTACAGCAGACACCCAACATGACATCACGGTTGTTGCTGTCTCCTCTGACCTTAACCTGAAGACTTTCAACAGGACTGTCTCCAGTTTCATACTGGAGCTCTGAGCAATCATACAGCTCTTTTATATAAAAAGCAACTCCTCCTTTTTCTCCCCTGCCTGTCTTTCCCAGTTAGTTTATATCCATCCATGACAGTGCTCCAATCATGTGAACTATCCCATCAAGTCTCTGTTATTCCAATCACATCATGGTTCCTTGACTGTGGGAGGACGTTTTGCTTGGTTTCTAGGCTCTCTGCATTCATGAACAGAACACAGAGGTAACTAGCCAAGAAGAATGAGGAGGCCTCCTTGTCAACCATTCCCACCTGTGCTTCCTCCACATCGCCCACTTCCCCACTCTTACCTTTAGAGGTTTGGTTTCCATTCCCCAGCAAACCTAATTTGAAGCCCTCCTCATTAGGTCAGCGAGCCTGTCTGAGAAGATGTACTTCTGTCTCTTCTTTAGGTTGATCCCATCTCTTCCTAGAAATCCTTCTTCTTGAAATAAACATCCCATAGTCAAACAAACCAAAGCCCTGCTGACAACACCATCTGTGCAGCCATGCATTGATCTACAGGATGTAT
>NW_005842664.1:134689-148590 GCF_000455745.1 Alligator sinensis | reverse complement strand
TGCTTTGGCTCTTCCTCCTGAAGGATCAAGAAGAAAACCATTTGAACCCCTCTTCCCTTCACTGTTGCACCTAGAGACCGCATGGATAAGCAGCATAGAAGCTCCAGATGACTTTCAGTAATTCCTCTCTGATACCTCAGATCCCAGTTCTGAGCAAGCAGCAGACATCCCAAGACAACAGGTCAGCTTAGCAGATGGATGGCTCCATCCCCCGTAGAAGGGAGTTTCCAAGGTAGGACTCCAAGGTGAAATCTCACCACCACTTGTTGCTTCCTCTTAGTGGCAATGGTCTTGATCCTCCCATCCTTGGGAAATGCCAGGCCTGGCTTCCTCCATCAACAGAATGTGCTCCTGCTCCTCCTCCTCTTTCGCTTGGGTTCCATATCTGGTGTCTAAGCAAACCACTGCAGGTGGGGATAAAGCCTTCTGCCTACTGCCAGAGGTTACAAGCCTCCAGTCCTCTGTCCATTTCTATGGGTCTCCTGATCTGCTGCCTCTTTTCTTACCCCTCTTTCCAAGCAAATGTTTCCTAGAAATCTCCCCTTTTGCTGTTCCTTGGTCTTAAAGGCTAAGTACAGATAGTCAAAAAGCCTGAGGCTGAATAGATTTAGTTTTCATAGCTTAGTGTAAAATGGACAGATTAAGCTGAAACAGCAGTGAACAGACATTTACCTCAGAAAATGCAGCCACATGCCTGCAGTGGCTCAGGTCAGAAGCTGTGGGGCACTACAGCATGGCTTCCTGGCTGTGTGTTCACTTCCTCTTCCTGCTGCCCATTGGGGTTTCTGGGATTTGCAGTCCAGAATTACAGCCATAGGACTCTTCAGGGTTGTTCATCTGTTCCTCTTCCTGCTTCAAGGTGCCACTGGGATTTGTAGTCCACAGTTGTAGCCAGCAGTAAATTTGATCAGGAGAAGGGATGTTTAACTTCAGTTAAGTCTGATACTACATTCAACCAGGTTTATCTTAAATTAGTTTCAGCCATGTTGAAACTGGTGTATGTGCCCTGAACTTCTCTTTGTTACCAATTTAAACCAGTTTATATGTAATGTCTGTCCCTAGCCCTAGCGTAGTTCCCCTCACTCTATATTTCAGTTAAACAAAGGGCTTAAGTATTGGCCTAAGTGCTAAGTTTTAGTTACTTACACTAAATATATGTAGGTTACTAAATCTCAGTTAAAGAAACAGCTTACCTTAAAGGCTCCCCTTCAGAAGCAGATAGCAAACTTTTTTGCTAACTGACTTGTGAACTGCTTGTAAACTATCCTGTTTTATGCCCCTGTTTACTCACTCCCTGATTGGTTGGAGAGTCTCCTTTTTACCCTCCATGGTCTGGACTGGCTCCACTCCCTTATTATTGCTTTTGTCAGACACGGGCAGCAATTACCCAGCTAGCAGCAATCCAAGGTGCTCAGAGCACATGCCCAAAACATACAGCCCACCAAGCAAACACTCAGTAAGCCAAGCACACAGGCATCTCTGGGTTACTTATCTTCCCAGAGCATGATCTGGTGCCTGGATCATCTTCCTCTTTCTTTTCCTCTTCCCCTTCCTCCTCTTTCTCCCAGCAAACTTCTTGCAAACTGCCCTGTTTGCTAGCTTAATAGAGTAAGCTGGAGGAACAAACTTCTACAAAGTATTGGGTGCTCCTCGCCTTTTAAATTAATGGAAAAAGTCTTCCATAATAGCTTGTTTTATAGTATCCACCTGGAGGATGAACAGCATTGTGAAATCTGAATCTTAGAACTGGAAAGGTGGTCAATCCTCTGGAAAGGCTTTTTGAATACTGGTATCTATAATACTATGTTGGGGGACAATTTTTCTGAAGAGTTGTGTGAATGGAGCATTGAAGTAAGCGTATATGGATGCAAACTTTCAGTATCTTTTGAAATCTGGGAAAGACCAGATCCATTTCTTTGACAGATATAATACAGTCCTTCAAGGCTTGAACCTTATCTACAATGGCCTTGATTTGCTCATTGGGAAGTCACTACTACCTCATGTAAGCCAGACAACACTAGAGTTGTATCTGAAAAGATGCCAAGTAATAGCAGAGTAGACTTCCCATGACGTTTTTGTGAACAAAATTGTTCAGTAAATGAGGGAAGAAACGTACCTGTCTCAACCTCATGGTTAAAGAATCTATTTGCCGTGTGGAATTTGATAAATGGCAGTTTTAGCAATGACATTTATTTTTCTGAAGTCTATGCAGAATCTCGATTAATGGTCTAATTTTGGGAACCAACATGAAAGAGCTCTGTCCCTTCCTATGTGACCTAGCTATGATGCCTAACATTTTCATTCTTTGTTTCACTCTTTAACTAATGTCCACAGTTTCTTGTAAAGGAGCCAGATAGGATCAGAGACCACTTTCCATGGCTCCATTTCCATAGAATATAAACACCACCTGTCCAGTTTTTTTCCCAAAAGATGGTCTGGTATTTCCCTATGAGCTAGACATCCATTTAGTCCTTCATTGATACTGAGGCATTTATCACAGATGCTGGAGTAAAAAGGCCTACCTCAGGCTCCTAGTGGTATATGATTGGAAGGGTCTTCCCATGTTTTTTCAAATTTGCATAATACACCTATTTCTATGGTCAGAATGGTAGTCCTCATAATCCACATCACATACCTATCTCCCAAACCAATGACCACATGACTGCTTCTCTGTTTCTCCTTTGTCTTGTATCCCTATTGGTCAGTGGCCTAATTAACTGTTTCCTTGTCAGCCCCATGTGAGACCTATATAACCTATCACAATTTTTAGGATTGAATACCTGTATGTTGGCATTTAAATCACCAGCTGTGTTTGGATGCCCAGATAGTAAGATATATCAAGTTTGTTCCTTGCCAGTTACAGTTAGGAACAAGGAATGGGATTGTCCAAAGAATTTAGATGCTAAAAGATGTAGATGAAGTTTCTATCATCTATATATCTTAAGTGTAGCCTGGGTTTTATGATTCAGTTCTTCGATGAAGATAGTTTTCTATTAGGATTTACTAATGTTTCTGAGCAAGTTAGATACCTAATTATAGGAGTGTAGGACCTAATCTTATCAACATGTGTAACACCTATCCTGTATCTTCAGGCACCTCTTGTGAATCTCCATTGTAAATCCAAGATCCCTTCTATTAGATGATATGAGGGTTGGCCACTGTTATCTTTCTCAAGGTTACAATATTGTCACATCCTGTACTCAGGGTTGTGCTTTGAGGCTACTTGAAATTGCAACTAGTCCAGAGCGCATATGGTCATTTGTTATTTTAGTGTTTCCTGCCAGAAACGCATTACTCCTATGTTCCTGCACCTGCAGCTTTTGTAATTTCCAGGTGAAATTGATTTTGTTGGTTTTGACCATTCAAGTCCTAAAAGATTTGGAATCTAGCCACCTGAGAGATTGCGTCAATCAGGATTGTGTTTATAATTTTGCCACATCCTCTAGTTGTTTCTCTCCCCCAATAAGCACATTTCAGAATTAATTAGGTTGAGTCTCTGCCAGGTAAATTTTAGATTTTAGGTTCTGTAGACCCCTGATTTTTGTTGTTGTTTTGTTTCTGGTTGATTAAAAGATGCATGTTCTACGTCAGGTTGGATAAATAATATTTGTCAGCATTGCTGAACATATCTGTCAATGTATCTGTGGACAGTCTGAGTTATTCAGCAATGATATTGCCATTTCTCAGACACTGTCAAGTGTAGATAATTGATGTTAGGAAGTGTATTTCTCAAATAACTTTCTCCCCTCAGCAGCTAATGTTCACTTGTAGAAAGATTATCACTTTAACTACAAAACAGGAGTATGCACTGTACCAGAAATAATGCTTAATTGACTAATTGCAGCTTAACGCTTTCTAAATGCCAGCTCTATTAAATGGTTTCAATGACTGTGGCATTCTATTGTTAAACATAAGTAAAGCACATCAGCATAGGTAAAATCCATTAAGGTGATGATTTTATGCAGGTTTCCCCAGAGGTGTTGCAAAGAGAATATTAGCTGTAGTTAAAGGGCTGAATTGCATTGCCTATTAGAAGTGTGGAATGCAATCTGTCGGGGCAATAGAACATTTGCAGGAACATAAAACAACACATAAAATTAAGTAAAAGGAGGCCAGGTAAAAGTTAAAGGTAAATGGAAAGAAACTTAAAAAAGAAAAATCTGAACTGTTTAAGAACCTAAATCGGTAACAAGAAAATAAAAGGAAGAATGACTATCCCCTTCCCATCTTCAGACAGATTCTTTGTTCTCCATTAATTTTAGTCTTTCAGTTCAACATTTCCTGCCTTGTTTTAAAATGCCCTAAAGAATTGCCATTTAAATAGGTCTTGAGTATCTCTAATTCCATCTTTGCCTATTTAGTATTGGACTCTTTTCTGGCCTTTAACACGTCCTTTGGTACAGAAGCCTTCTCTGTCACAGCTGCTCTCTAGAGCACAGGGCAGCTATGATCCACACAGCAGCATCACCTGCCTTGGTGCCAATCACAGGAGTACAATTAACTGCAGCTGTTGTGGTGGCTATTTCTGAGCCCTCCACCCTGCTTTCCCTCCAAGATGATGCCCAAGGTTGCTCTCCTCATCATTTCTCCTTCCCACCAGTTATGCTAGTGATCAAGAGCTCCTGTCCTGCATCGTTCACCTTCACCAACATTGCATCTGTTTTCAACTTTCGCATGGAATCATATCTGTTTCCTAGGTGCCAGATTCGATTCCACCTGTTAGACACATTACTGGACTTGGGCACCTAAGTATGATCCTATACCACCCTGCAGAAGTCCCTTTACAAACACAAAAGGTGGTTGAGTTTTCTGCCTCCTCCTCACTTTTATATGATTCTACCTCCACACTAAGATGACAGTTTGTAACAAACGTAGATACATTAATGGATTTTCAAAATTTAAACAGGGTGGAAAAGAATCACCCTTAAGTGCCAAAGTCTACCTAAATTTCTAATATGTAGACTAGAATCTGGTCCCAAGTCTTTCCCATTTTATTTATTTATTTATAAATTTATCTAGGCCATTAGTCACAATTCATGGAACAGATTATATTGGAATAGGTGAAGAACAGAGGTGGACAGAAAAGTTTTCTCTTATCTTCTTTTTAAAAAAAATAAAAATGTGGTTTACTTAAAAATGAAAATTTATTTCCATGAGAAACCATAATTTTTCCAACACATTTTTATTGTTGCTCAACATAATGCACTGTGACAGGTGTGGCTGTGTAAGCACAGCCAGGGAACCAGACCAAAGAGACAATATGGGCATCATTTATCTGAACTATTCCATTTTTCCTCATGGCTCAGGAATGTCAAAAGATTTCTACATTTTCAATGAATTTTTTTTCAGAACTTTTTGTTGTTAAAAAAGTTTCAGTCTTTCAACTTTTCTGTCCCAATTTGGAACCAGAAAAAATGTGAAATTTGATGACAAAAGATGATAATTCTTTTTCAGTCAATTCTAACGAAGGGAGTAGAGATGCAAGAGTCTTTCCCTCCATGACCTCTGACTTCTCCATATCTAAGGAGGCATAGTTTCTTTCAAAGACTCACAGGATCTGCTCAATGCTCATACTGATGACAGTGTCTTATGCACACCAAAGTAATGACAAAGAACAGTAATCGTTACAATGTTCAATAGATTCTTCTTCTTAACAGTAGCATCTATTCTGCTGATTAATTCATGAAGCATACAGTCAATTTTCTGCAGGAGCCAGCCCTTTGAGGAAACTAGCAATGATGAAGTGCACTGTGACTTTTACTCCTCTTTCCTTCTGTACCATTTCCTTTCTTGTATAGCCAACCAGGGCTAGACAGTTGAACCCTGGATTAGAAAATGTATCCATATAACAGTTGGATTAGTGTTAGTTACCTCACCATAAATAAATAAATCATTTAATATGCCCTGGTCATACTTGCTTTATGAAAAACTACTCTCCCAAAATAGATTTTTTAAGGCGTGGGTTGCCATGGTTACTTCATGTTCCATTATTAAAATTTACCCTGAATGAATTCACTACATAAATAAGCGTGTATAAAGTGTTTGTGAAGTGCCATGTTAATTTCTTTGACATTTTTAAGCCTGCAAAAATTCAATCCCAAGTCAGAACTTTTTAATAATGTTCAGTTCAGAATATGATACTGGTAAAGGCCTCATTCATGATTGTGTTATTCCAGCTTTAGGCTATCACAACCCAGTTGAAGTAATTGAATTCTCAGACACAGGAATATACTTTTTTAACTGATCTGACAATATAAAGGATGTTCTCTAGAAATAGTCAAAACATTTCCTTTCCTTCAGAAAACTCATGGGGAACTCCTCCCCTATTTTCAGCAAAAAAAAAAAAAAAAAATTCTCACTTTTTTGAGGAAACACCATAAAAGTCCAATGAAAACAGATTTGTTTCTGTGAGAAGTTCTATTACATCTAAAACCTATTTTCCACTTTTATTTGATAATACATACATAAATAAATAAATAGCCCCTATTTAGCAGGTTTCACAATTTACATAAACAACATAGATAACACTTCAAGCAAAGAAAGTTGTAATTTCCCATCTTCTCATAAATATGGAAACTTACACACAGTGTAGGGGCCAGATCCACAAGAACATTTAGACCTCTTAAGAGGAGCTTAGGTATAATTTATTGCCTTAGTCCAAGAGGGTAAAATCACAATATATAGCTTAATATCTCAGAGGCTATGACCAGGCAGGTCTGAGGTTATGTATGTAGACCCATGTATGAGCATGTCTTAAGTCATATAAATTTAGCTGGCCAGAACATTGTGAATAACAGGTGCTAGAGAAGGGTGTGATAATCCTTCTATAAACACACCCAACTCACCCAGAGGGGGTTTGAACTTTCATTTTCTTACATTTTCTCACAGTGCTCAAATCCTCACACCACAGGATAGGCATTACCTACCCTACCCTGCATCCCACCAGCCCTACTTTTGAAGCTGGTCCTCTGGGCAGTGGACAGAGGGAGGTGGAGCATAAATCAGAGGATGGGTGGTGCTGTGAGAAAGCTGCTACCCTTGCTGGGAAGGGTTGATGGGGTTTAGCCTGAATGCTTGCTCCCAAGGGGCCAGAAACTGCCCTGTTTTCCATTCATTTAATTCAATGATTACTAAATGCAGTAGTTCAGTTTGAAAAGGAGTGCTGCAGAAGGGCCTATATAATGCCTAACTTGTAGTAGAGTGTTTAAAGCATTGAGCTAGAAAATTAGTGTGATTACAGGTTGGTGGGGCTAGATCTCAAATCTCCTGTTTCTTGGGGAAGAGCCCTAACCCCTCAAATCTTAGAGCTAAAAACACAAAAGCATCCTTTCCCCCCAGTAGTTACATCCATATGTGCTCAGCAAGCAAGTCAGATGTGCACACACAGTCCATATTCATGTCTGCAGTGCAGAGGTAAGTACCAAAATTGCTCAGATTCAGGGTAAAACACTGTTATTCAGGTGCACAAACAAAAATAGAATTCTGCCCTAAATGACATGTCAAATGTCAAACCATATGCCTGTGGTAACAATAGGTAATGAGCCCAGTTTTCCTGAGTACAAGTTTAGTGTGTTAACCACAAAACCATCCGTTTTTCATGGTCACTATTCTTTTGTAAATTATAATTTTTATTTACTTGTTTATTGACTTTATTTACTGTGTAATCTAATTCACCACTGCATAAGTACACTTGCATGGCCACATGTAATATGTTAAAAACAAATGTTTACCAGCTTCTAAATGATCTAGTAGAAAACCTTTTGACTTATTCATCACTAGGCATTTCTACACAAGATGCTTAACTTCTCAGTAGCATAATTTACTGAGAAGTATGCATGTACATCTACATGTTTCTATTCAGTAAACCTGCTAATCACAAGTAAATTTGCTACCTGCAAATACAAGTAGCAAATTTACTTTCAGTTCATAATGGTGCAATAGTGCTTGTGTAGACAAGTAACTGGGAGAAAATTTGCTCCCTCTCAGCCGCCCACCAAGGGGTGGGAGATTGCTCCCTACCCATGGCAGCTGCCTGCTGCTGGGGGGGGCTGGGCTGGGCAGGGACTATGCCCCCCTGCCCCAGCAGCAGGGAGCTCCAAGCCTTCTGCTCTGAGATTGCAAATGGGGAGCAGGAACTGGGAGATAAGGGTCTCCCAGTGCCAGCCTCGTGGTCATGGAGCTGGCATTGGGAAATAAAGATCTCCCAATACCAGACCTGCAGTCATAGAGCTGGGGCTCAGAGATAAGGGTCTCCTAGCACTAGCCCCGCGGTGTAGAGCTGGTGCTGGGATCTCCCTGCTGCTGGGGGCTGAAAAGCCTGTTCCCTGCCCAGCTCTACAAGTATAGAGCTGGATGGGGAGCAGGCTGTGGAACAAGCTTCCCAGCTTGTTTCCCATCCAACTCCATAGTTGCAGAGCTAAGAAGGGAACAGGCTCCCCAGCCTCCACCCTGCATGAGGTATGGAGTTTGGGAACTGCCCTGGTCAGGGGCAGGTCCCAGCCTCATGCCCAATCAGGGGATTGAGGCATGGGCCTTTGAAAGAGCTGCAGGGATGGAGTATATCTCAGCTGTCTGCCCCAATCTGTGAGTGGGGCATCTAGCAGTGCACTAGCTCCTAGCTGCCTCACTGGTGCATCAGGACAGGGGGCTGGGACCTGACCCTCCCCTGCAGCTCTTTCCAAGTCTCCTGCCCCTGATTGGGGAGCCAGGGCTAGGAGCTAGCTTTTCTCTCTTGTCTTCTGGCCCTGTGCTCCCTGTCAGCCCCTGGGCTAGCACCCAGGGTGAGGCTATAGCTCCCCCTGGTTGCAGCAAGGGCCCATTGCAAGATCCCAGGAAGTAGGACCAGTTTGCTGCCATTGGGCATGTGTTGTTGAAACGGGGGCCCTAAATTGAAGTGGTGGGTTTTAAAAAACACCACTTCAATTTAAGGCTGATTAAATCCCCGTGTTGTGCATATACCCTGCTGCCTTACCTGCCTCTCCAGTGGGGAGGGAAGGGTGAGCTGCCAGTGGGTGAAGTGGTCCCTGGGCTGTGGGGGCAGGGAAACTGGTGCTTTCCTCTGTGGCCGCAGCAGCCTCCCCGCCATGGTAGCACCCACCCACAGGCACCTGGCTCAGGTGGTCCAGCGGGCACCACAGTCACAGAGGGAAGCACCCAGCTCCTGTACAGCTCAGGCAGGCAGGCAGGCTCTGGGGGGTGGAGGTTGGGGAGATCAGGCTCACTGCTTTTCTTGGGTGGAGCCTGCTTTCCTGGGATGCTGCCAGGCTGCCTGCAGGGCTTCCTGCAGAGCCATGGAGCTGCACAGAGCCCGGTGCTTTGCTCCACAACTGTAGGGGTAGTTTGCTGCACCCCAAGTCATTTAAAGTATATTACGCCACCAAAGTTCCTACAGTAGCTGGAATTAATGCCCAATACACTGCCAAGGTTTGCAAACACAGACACCATTAAAGTGGTAACACGATTAAAGTGGTACAAAAGCATTTAGCCCACTGTAAAGTGTTGTGTACACACGCCTCTTGTTTCATCTACACACAGTCATTAGCAACATATCTACTCCTACTTCCCTGCATGTGTAGATGCCTGGCTGGGAGTGTTCATTCATGAGTAATTTACTCATGGGTAAACTGATCCTGGATCAAATGCATGTGTAGAAACACCCACTCTTCACTTTTAAATTGATAGTTATGTTATATGGTGAACTGGATAGAAAAATTAAAAGTGTCATTGTTCTTATCTGCCACATGCCCCAAAATATTTAATACACCTGGTTGGGGGAAGGTAGAACATAGAAGGTTAAAAAAAAAGCGCCAATATAGCCAACTATGTGTCATAGGGTGCATCTACACATGCAAATGCTCTGGGGTGGGTTTACTCTAGACTTATTTACTCTACGTCCATGGGTAAAACCCATGATGCTGCAGCTACGTCACTGTAGCAGCAAGATCCCCATTATAACATGTTGCTATGGTGACATAGTGCCTAAAAATAACCATGCCTGGCAGTCATGGCACAGTATGGGCTGTTACTGTGCCATCTATTAGTACTCCAAAAGGAAGTACTAAAAGACAGCGCAGTAACAATGGCACTATAGTGGCACATGTAGACAAACCCACTGAGCAGTAATTTGCGCTAAACTTGAGTAAAGCATCTCATGTAGAAGCACTCACAGAATAAGTCGTCTTGGAAACGTAGTGTCCAGGAAGTGTAGCATCCCAGGGCACAGTCTGGGTAGAGCTGGGTCATGGGCTTTCTGGTGTGAGAGGACAGCAACAATGTTTGGGCCAGGCTTTTGCCATGTCAGTAGCAAAACCATTGTGTCTTTGCTGTAAATAGTTCTTTATATAAGTGCCCCCTCCAGAAGCTTCATCAAGATACTACAGATTGCATGCAGCAGGTCACTTTCCCTGAGCCACCTCTAATTGCTCAGTCTGTGAGACTGGACATCACTCCTGTTTTCAGGGACAGAAAGAAGCAGCAGCTATTTTGGCTGCCATGAGTCTGCTTGTACCCCCTGCTTCTACTTCAGTGAAGAAAAATCAGCTTCCCCACTTAAGATATGCCCCCTCACCCCCAACATGGGGTTGATGATTTGGGGGGAAAAGCTGCATGTAGTATGCAAGTAAATATGGTATTTGCAATGAGCACATGAAAAAATACTGTGAATTCTCTCTTACTGTTCATTAGCACTTAGCTTAGCTTCTATGTTTCAGATGGAGAAATAAATAATGAAACACACAAGAATCATGACCAAATATTGTATAAGCAATTAATGATTCTGAGTTTTGTTCTTGAGGCACTTAAAGATACCTGATTTTCAGAAGTGATGAATATCCATCCTCTGTAAATCAATTTGTTTCAATGTCTTCAGATAGATGTGTAAAAATAAAACAACTAATATCATCCTTATTCTTGAAAATCTCAGTCCCATACTAGTTTTAGCTCTATGCAAATGAAGAAAAAAATACAAAATTCAGTAAATAAATGAAGAAAAGTAAGTCAGAGATGCAGCTACAACAGCAAATTAATCAGTGAAGATTTTCTGCACTCTCATGTGACATTTTACCTTGAAACACTGCATTGTAAAGATAATAATAATGATAATACATGCTGCTTTACACCAAATCTGAAAGGTAAAGCCTCAAATGAGCTTCTGTATGGTAGGGAGTTGGCAATTGTACAGACCATTTTTAATCAAAGTTACTGAAACTAACATCCCTCACCACAGATGTGTTTTCCAGAGAAAGGTTTGAGGAGCATCAATAGGGCAGGTTGAAGTAGGTTTCCATTTCTGTTCTCCATAAAGAATTCTGTGGATAAATAGAGCCCTCTAGTCTTTACACCTATCAAACCAGCATTAATTTGTGGACAACATATTTTTAAACAAAGAGACAGAAATATTCAGGAACAAGAAAGAATTAGTGTCAAAGATAGAAGCAGAATTGCTCAGAGAAATCTGAAGATATTTTGATACACCAGTATATAAGATGATGAAAGAGAAAACCTGTATTTTATTTTCATCACATCTCTGCCAGTCATAGAGATTGCACCACATTGTGAAACAGCAGGACTCCAGTGTCCTCAAGAGTTGCAAGCCCACAAACTCGTTGAGAAGCTGAGAAGTTCTCCAGCTGATGATATTTTCTATGATCAGGAAAACAGATTGCCAAATTCTCTCTGTTTTGAGGGCTTAGCATTTCAGAGAACAGAGTCAGAGAGTGATAGTTTGACGGAGCTATATGGTGGTTCACACAGGAATATTCTTATTTACAAAACCTTCTTAATTCTGACTCAGTGTCACTAAAGAATTTTTTTTTTAATCCTTAATTTCTTATTTCTAAATGCCCCTCTAAATTTCTTAGTCTTATTTGATCTCTTTAACACCTCAGACTTAGTTGTGTTTAAAGTGCTGTACTGAGGGCCTTGTTTTTATAAAGAAAGAACGGCTGTGACACTCCTTTTCACAGGGCATGGCTGGAACGTGGTTGGGGTTAAGATAATAATTGGTTTGCAAGCCTGAGCTAAAGCAAATATTGTATTTGTATTAAGCTTATTCACTACAGTCCTTATTTGAGAGCACATTGGAAAAACCTGAGCTGAAAGAAGTGCAGTCTGAAATGAAATTAACCCATTTTCTTTCTGATCCCGTGGGCCAATTCACTAATGAAGTTCTGGGGATTAGATCATTTTAATTCCAGCACAAGCAGTAAATATTTATATTTCAAATAGAAGAAATTCATCTCTTTTGAGAGTGCCCTAATGGAACCAAGCTCATGCAAATAGACACAAATGTGCCTTCAGTTTTGCCTTGCTTTCTCTAACGAAAGAAGGTTGTTTGGAATATTAGGCACTGAAGGTATGATTCTCCTCCTGTATTTGCTTTTATTCCAAAAAAACTCCATTCACTTCTATGAGGTTACTACTGATTTACATTGTCAGACAAAGACCTAATGCCATTATGACTGGAACTAGCCAATTGCCCATCAAGAATGATGGAGGGAGAGATGTGGGCAGGGACGGAAAGCCGCCAGCCACCACCCCACACCCCCACTGCCTCCCGGGGGCAGGGGAAGCTTGCCTCACCATTCCCTCTATCCCCCTTCACCAGCACCTCGTGCTGCTGCCACCTCCAGTGACACTAGCCTCACCCCACTTCCCCCCCAGCCCTGCTCCTTGGAAGTGGCACAGTGCCATCATGGCAGCACATTGCCACCTCCAAGGAGCAAAGCCAGGGGTGGGGGAGTGAAGCCAGTGGCACTGGCCTCATCCCCTTGCTCCATCTCCATCATCATGTCAGCGCTCCACACTCTGACCAGTTGTTTCACTAACCAATCAAAGTGCTCCAAGAGTGTTACAGACAGACAGATGGACTAAGCCCTTTATTATATAAGAATGGCTATAAGCAACTAGATGGATGGATAGATGGTAGCTTTGATAAAGGCTTTGTTTATCTTTGACTGAAAAATAATAAAGAATCCTTCTCCAAGCTTATGACCCTTTTATCTTGGACTTCCTCTACAAACATGCTCATAAAAGTGAACTATTTGCTTTCTCTGGGGTATGACAGAGACCAGCAATTAGTTAAACCAGACTGCACAGGGGAGATCCCAAGTACAACACTGGAGACCTGAGTTCCCTCCTGCCTTCACAGACCTAAAAAAAAGTGCCTAAGCTTTCATGAGACAGGTGGATATATTGAGACCCTAGGACGTGAGCTCTCAGACTGTTCTAAGCCATCTTGACAGTACTCTGCCTAATTGATGCTATAAGGTGCACCAAGACAGAGAGAATAGTTGGAGCAAATGAGGAATCCATGCTGACTTGGCCTAATACCCTTTACTTATGTGTCAAAGAGTAATGGCATATTCAGCATAAGGACAGAATAAGCTGCCTGTGCACTCTGTATCTCATCAGTCAGCTTCGGTGCTTTGCCTCCCAAAGGTGACTACCAAACCGTTTGCCAATTAATCCCACTTTTGGTTGTTGCTGTTGTTAAATGTAAAGACCTAAACCAATTGCCACACATTTTAAGTTGGTACAGAAGTATCTAACAAAGAAAAGGAAAGGATGAATGAAAAAGTTAGAAAGAGACAATGTGAAAATTCCCCAATCTTAGATTTTGAAATAATTTTTAAAGGGAAGCATAGAAAAGTCACCTTTACATACTTGGTTTCATTGGGAAAACCTAGGCAAAGAACTAAAAGCTGAGAATGAACTAAATGATGTGGGTTGAATTTTCAAAGCTCCTCCTTATATGAGCATTTGTGTGAACAACTATTTACAGATGTATATATCACATTTGTGTGTAGAAATTAGATTGCCAGACACATGAATGAGTACAGTTTCCTGGTCTACATATGCTAAGAAATTCACTTAATACTACTGGCAGTACAGTTTTGTAGGGA
>NW_005842664.1:128051-134679 GCF_000455745.1 Alligator sinensis | reverse complement strand
AGGAAAATTACTTTTTGTTTTGTCTCTGTCTGTCTATTTTATAAAAGCTGTTAAACAGCCAATAGGCAGTGCCTGGGATCATCACATCTCTATCATCTCTCTTTGCAGACACCTATTCTAGCCACTTAAGGGGTATAGAATCATGAAAAAAACATATGCCAATGCCAAAAAATGTTTCAGAAAGCTAAAATGTGTAACATCTATTTCATTCTCTTTAGTAAATACTTTTGTTACTCTAGGGAGAAAAAGGAAACCAGAGTTTTCTTACAAAATCTATGAACAATAGAGAGGCCTGCAAATTTTCGGTGTTTTTAACCTCTAGTAATAAGTACCAGTCTTGTCCTACTTAGTGTAAACATAAATGAACTGGAAGCAGAAGCTAAATGCATATAAATGAAATTCAGAGTTGAGAAGAGTTGTAAGTATTAGTGAAAACAGAGCAATATTTCAGAGGCACAAGGATAGATAAGAAATACCAGAAAAACATTATAAAATGAGATTCAGCTTGAAAAAAAAAATCAAATGAATGTATCTGGCATAAAAACATCCTAAATATAGATAATAGATCTATATAGATATAGATAATAGTCAATGTCACAAGCGCCAGAAAACATTAAAATGGAGAAAGAAGCTAATCAAAACATAGGTTTTAAAGGAATAGTTGCAGCAGGAAGGCTAGTGTTTGATTCTGGCAGTTTTAGAGGAGCGTGGTCATTAAGTGGAAGTCAGTGTATCTGAAACAAAATCTTAGCACCTGAAAATTTTGAAGAAATGAAATGTCACAAAATAAATATGATTTTTATATTGACATATATCACCATCTTATCCTAAACAGATTAAAATATCTCCTCCTTTTGAGCAAAAATCGTTTGGTATGTTGGCATTTTCATCCATTTGAGTGATGATCACATTTTGATCTGGACATTACACCATATTAGGACACAGTTGTGGAAGATACTTGACTTCCTGGTGCCTGAAGGATGGATATTAATAACTTGTGGTCTGAGGCCCCTTTTTTTCAGCAATGACAAAAATCCTCTCTCATCTAAATCAAATTGAGGAATTGCAATACTTCTTCAATGGGCACAGAAACTGTAGTGTTTGGGGTTTAGAGTCCATTAAAATATTGAAATATTCCACTCACCGAAAATGTCTTTGTTAATTGCTCCCTCCTTCCCTCTTTTACCAAATGCATTAAAAATACAAGAAGTTTGAAAGTAATATTTTTGTGGCCATGAAAAAGCTTTTACTGGCAGAATTTATTTATTTTTCTTCAGCAAATGGAAAATATGTTTTTCCCTTAAATTAACTCTTCGGAATTACTACCCATCTCATTATTTCTGGTAGAGGAACAAATCATCTGGGAAACACTTCTGCAGGTTGATTTGTATTTATTTAAATTAACAGTAGTGTATGCCATTTTCAACCATCACCAACTCTTTCCATTCAGGTGAATTCTCTATAGTCTTTAAAGTTTATAGCTCAAACTATTAAGCACATTGAAACAATTACACTGAGGGAACAGTGGTCATAAAAATGAAGCGATTCACTCCTCAGTGCATGTGTGAAGTACTCATTGGAACAGAAAGATGAGAGGCAGAACTGACAATGACCAAAACCCACATGCAATTGCAGGGAATATAGATTTGGGTAGGTGTTTCCCACAAAAGTGTGTGTGTGTGTGTGTGTGTGTGTGTGTTTTGGCTGACTAGCATTTCTGATATACCATCAACTTACTGTGTGGGTACAAACATGGAATTATGGAATGTGTTAAAACTCTCCAGGCAAGACATAGCTATATAAAGATCCACTTTATCTATCTCCTATTCTCTCTTTTCTCATCTTTTTGCTTTCCCACATTTTGCTTTTCAATGTTATCTGTTTGTGGAAATGATACTAGTTGTTCTTCAAAATTTGACAGTGATGGGAGCTTTTTGTGCAGGATCTTTTACCCTGCTCTGACAATGGTCAGGTCGGGGCTCAATCTGATTTTTCCTAGCAATTCTTTCCACTATAAAGCTTCACCATTGCCTTCTGTTCTGAAACATTTTGCCTCAGTCACCTTGGCAATCAGATTATATCTATGCATATGCATAATTACTATTTACACTTGAATCAGTGAAGAGAGCATAAAGTTGCCATCAGTTTAACACAAACTTCCCAAACTTGTATTTGTGTGCAGGATTTTGGCTTAGCCCTGCCTGGGACAGATAGGAAGCAGAAATAATATCCAGTCATGAAGTCCAGTTATGCTGCTGTGTAAGAATAAAGGCATTTCTCATGTGAACTGTTTATGTAAATGTTAGTTTTTGTCTCATGATCAGTCAAAGTAAGAAATCTGATATAGTTGATAAAACACCATTTATTATGGGATTTTGCCTGCACCTTGTATTATTTTATGTGCAAGTATAGAACCTCAGCTTTTGCCATATAACTTGGGAAACTGAAAAGATAAATGACTTAAATCAGGGTTCAGGAACCTATGGCTATGGCTTCAGTCTCCAAAGCCATTGGATCTGGAGCTGGAGGGTCAGGGACAGTCTTTGGTGGCATTTGGTGGTGGGTTAGCAGAAGGGAAAAGTGGTTTTCCCTATTCTGGTCATGCAACAGCCAGGTGGCTAGGCAGCAGGGAGCTTTGTCCATGCCTCATCATGACATGGTAGTTTGGAGAAGTAGTGGCAATAGTAGCCGGGTCCTAGTGTCAGATCACCTCAGACCCAACCTGGGTCATTTCAGCCAACTGCTGGAAAACATTACCAGCCATTGATTTATGTGACTCTCAGTCCTCCCTCTGTGTCTAGGAGTGCCTTAGAGCAGTTTGGCTTCTGAAACAAGTTTGAGTTATACTAGAGCTGTTCTGACTTCTGTTTGCTTGCATGTTCCCACAATAGTCATTATTTTTGTCCTAGCCCCATTCTGTGGTCATTATACTGTGGGTCAGAGGACTGAGTGGCATAGACCCAGAAAAAAATTCTCCTGGATGTTGGTTAGGGCAGCTATAATTTGCCTTGTTGGCCCATAACTGGAAACCAAAGCCTATATTTTCTATATGTGTGACCATAAAAATACACCTGTTTCTTAGACTCTTGCTTCATATATATCAGGACTATAAAAAAAAACAAGCTGAAACAAGTCAAGATAACAGACTTCAAAGTAGCAGTCAACAAATATATCCACAAAATGTAAGGATCCCTTTCAGCTGATGGGGAATCCTTAAACTCACCCCTGCCCTGTCTAATGCAAAATGAGGCTTTCAGACATTTATCTTTTCATTCTACCTTCTGTGAAGTGTAAAAAGAACACAATAAACATAGCAAAAATTATTCTTATAGCATGTCCCATTTAACATAATTTGTTGTCATGAGAGTAGTTTTGCCGACTGAAGGAGTCTAACTCAGCCACATAAAAATGAATGTGATTACTTCCCTTGCACAAGATCTGTATTTAGCTCAGCAGGATTGCATTGCTACATGGGCTACAGATAAAACCCATTTGATTCCATTGAGTCCAGGATTTCTCTCTTGAATTTTGATGCTTATCTACCTTGAAGCTCTGAACGCTTATTTCTCACCACCTGGTACTCCCAGAATAGACAGCTCCACTGGTGATGCATAGGTACACTGTGCACCCCCTAAGCACAGTGGTGCACCCCCTACAAAAAGGGCTGATTGCTGCTCACCACCCCCCCTCCCTTGCTGCTGACACTGCCAGCAGCATCTGCGGGTGGTCACTGACCCCGGTCAGAGCTTGGCACCCCTGCCCCTCCACCGCCAGCAGCGCCGCAGCTGTCTGAGAGAGCTCTCCGCTTACCGCCGCCATGTCCCTGCAGCCACCCAGGGCACACATCATTTATGGACAGAGCCCAAATATGGAACCACTTGCAAAGTTTGATATATTTTCCATGCTATTACATTTTGCATCTAGATTCTACCATCAAAGGCCATTGTTGAAAACCGTCCTCACACTGCAGAGGCAACAAAGTTTAAAAAAAAAAAAATCACACGCTGAAATGTATGAATTTCCAACAGGAAAGACTTCATTTAACAGATTGGTCTCTATTCTCAGCTCTGCATTTTATTTAACAGCTTAACAGCTGTTGCCAAAAATTTCCATAACTCTTCATGTTTTTAAAAAAAAATGAAAATACTCTACTTTCCCCTCCGAGTCCAACAAAAACAGGCTAAGGTTAGTCAAAACCTAACAGACTTTTTTTTCATACAGGAGGTAAACTTCAGCACTCAAAAAGAGGGCTTAGAGTCCCTAAATCAATAGCAGCCTATCGTTTGGGCAGGTGCCTCCCTGAGCATTACTCTGATCCCTTTCCCCTGCCCTGTCTGCTGCTGTGGTTCTTGTCCTCTGATCTACTGCATGACATACAGAGGCTGCCCGTGTCACTTGTGGCACATGTGCCACAGATTGGTCAACCCTCTTAACCCCATCCCACCCCTCTTTCTAATATAGTTCTCTTTTTCTTCCACCACAAGAACAGAACAGAACAGAACAGAACAAAAACTCTTCAGCACACTGGGTACATATACACATGAAATTAAGGTGAAGCAATAAACTCTGGATCAGTTTGAGTTCGAGTATGCTGCTCCTGGGCACAGTGTCTACCCATGCACCCAGGACAATATGGTATGAGCCAGGACAGAGCAGGCCCAGGCTGGCAGGGGGCACAGGGGGTCAGTCCTTGGCTCTGGGTGGCAGTATCGGGCAGCAGTGGAGCTGGTTGGGGCACAAGGATGCTGAAAGTGGGGAGTTGCATGGCTGGCCCCTTCATCCTACTGCCAGATCCGGGCTACTCCACCCCGGCTCAAACTATTGCAGTTCCGGTCACCATCCACACATGCATTGCAGTGCAGTAAACAACTCCACTATAAGATAATGCTGTCCCTGACCGTATTCTCTTACAGCAGAGTTAATTTACTTCTCCTAATACCGGTGCTGGTGTAGCCAGTGATTCTTTACTGCAGGGCTAATTAATCAACTCTGAAGTAAAACGCATGTGTAGATACACCCACTGTGTATTACCAGTTCTGGAACTGTCCCCCACAGCGGTGTTCTATTGAATCGGGGATTTAAAAGTCTGTGGACTTTACCAATATTGTCCTCTTTATTACTGCAAGTTTTAAAGACAGGGCAAGCCTAAACTATAGTTTATCCTGCACCACTCCCTTGCTCCAATCTGGTACCCTACAGATTAGTGACTAGAAGACTTGTCATGGAGATAGGAAATGTAGGTTTGAACCACCTCAAGGCAGGGGAGAAAATTGAACCTGGATCTTTTACAACTTGGGACTGTGTGTTAACCACAAAGTATTTTTCAGTGGCTTTCCCTTAAAAGAAAAGAGGGCTTCTCCTTAGTTCTGATAGAAATAAAGTAGGTGCCTAACTCCAGGAGAGGAATAAGTAGGTGTGGGGTAGAGTGTACACATAAACACAAGTGTACGCGCACACACACACACACAGATGTTGGGCATGTGTACATGAGATTCTTAATGCACAGTAGCCTAATAAGACTGCCTAGTAGTGCTTCAGGCAAAAACTGTGCTAATATGCTACTGCACAGTGTTATTAGGCTACTGCGCAGTAAGTGTCACAAAAAACCCATGTGCTGGTGCTACTGTAGTTACTGCACATTTAGTTAGTACTTCGTTAAGGAAGTACTAAACTAAATGCGCAGGAACTACTGTGCATTAATGAATGTGTAGATGTACCCACAGAGTAGCAATGTTGTCTCCATTACTATACTACCTGGGTGCATGTGCGCGAATGCCTAGGTAATGCTTAATGAGCTCCCTGCCCAACTCAGACGCCAATAGAAATGTTAAACTATAAGGTATATATGTGTCAGCGTGCCCGTCCTGGGTACCTGCTTCTCCTGTAGCTCCCACAATTCCCGCCTCCAGATTCAAAAGCAGTGTTGCAGTTCTTCATGGGGAGTAATCATTTCATAGACATTAGGGCTGGAAGGGACCTTGGAAGATCATCGAGTCCAGCCCCCCGCCCAAAGGGCAGGAAGTCAGCTGGGGTCATAGGATCCCAGCAAGATAAGCATCCAGTTTCATCTTGAAGGTGTTCAATGAAGGCGCTTGAACCACCTCCGGTGGCAGGCTGTTCCAGACCTTGGGGGCTCGGACAGTAAAGAAGTTCTTCCTTATGTCCAGCCTGAAACGGTCTTGTAGTAGTTTGTGACCATTCGACCTCGTCATCCCTTGGGGTGCTCTGGTGAACAAACGTTCCCCCAGATGCTGGTGGTCACCCCTGATAAACTTGTAGGTGGCCATCAGATCACCCCTGAGCCTGCGCTTTTTCAGGCTAAAGAGCCCCAGGGCTCTCAGCCTGTCATCGTAGGGTCTGCTTCCCTGACCTCTGATCATGCGCGTGGCTCTTCTCTGGACTCTCTCAAGCTTCTCCACATCCTTTTTGAATTGTGGAGCCCAAAACTGGACACAGTACTCCAGCTGCGGCCTCACTAAGGCCGAGTACAGGGGGAGAATGACGTCCTGGGATTTGCTTGAGAAGCATCTATGGATGCAAGCCAGCGTTTTGGTCGCTTTACTAGCTGCCGCATCGCATTGCAGGCTCATGTTCATCTTGTGGTCAATGATGACCCCCAAGTCTCTTT
>NW_005842664.1:119580-127136 GCF_000455745.1 Alligator sinensis | reverse complement strand
CTGGGCGTCAGTTGTCAGTTGCCCCATCTGGCTCAGCAGGGGTCCAATGTTGCCTCTGCTTTTCCTCCGGCTCCCCACATATCTGAAAAAGGACTTTTTATTGTCCTTGATGCTCAAAGCTAGTTGGAGTTCAGTTGCAGCCTTGGCTTTCCTGGTCTGCTCCCTACAGGACCGGACCAGTGCAGAATGATCCTCCTTGGAGGTGACTCCCATCCTCCACCCTTTGTAGGCCTTTCTTTTTAGCCTCAGGAGATCTGCTAGGTCCCTGGAGAGCCAGGGGGGCTGCTGTGCCCTCTTGCTGCCTTTCCTCCGAGATGGAATAGACTTAGTTTGTGCATTGAGGATCGCTCCCTTGAGGAGCAACCACTCCTCTTGAACTCCCCTCTCCCTGTGGTCACGGTCCCTTAGGGCCTCACTGACAAGCCTCCTGAGCTTGTCAAAGTCGGCTTTCCTGATGTCAAGGACTTGCGTGTTGCTGACCGACTTGCCAGCTTTTCGGCGGATGGTGACACATCGGTACCATGGTAAGGAACACGCTGGCCAGATCTTAGTCCAGAGTGCTTTATTATCATTAGCCTGTTATGCTCTCTCGGAACGTCAGGCAAAAAGAAAAGAGTTTGCCACGTGAGTCCTTGCTGTCTGTCTCAAACGGTAAGGATTACTTGTTATCTTGATGATCAGCTGCTAATTGCCTCGTTAGCGGCTGATTAACGCCGACACCGGGATTCTCCGGCTCCGGCTTGTGCCAGCATGCGAAGCGCGGCTCAGTCACAGTTTTCCTTTTTACTTTCGCCTTCTGTCTCCACACCTCCCTTCACTCTCCGGTGAGGGATCGGGGTCCCGTGCCTTCAGGGCAGGATCAGGTGCTCCCTCGCCCACTTTCTCTCTCTCTCTTTCCTTTCTTCTCCCGCTCGGGGAATCCCGCCACGCTGTGCCCCAGAGCTGCAGGGTTTTCCACGCTGCTGCTCCGTTTTTATGACTCACCGCAGAGTCTGTCTTTCCAGGTAGGAAGCGACCTGTGGGGTGCATCAATCCCCCCCAAAATCCCTTTGTTGTCTGAGAGTGAGTCCCTGTCTCCTGGACTCTCTCTGTATTCCTTGTCGCAGGGCTCCTCTCCCGCTTCTCTCAATCTATAAGTGCCCGAAGGCAACTTTGGGAAATTTCCTCCCTCTCTTTATTTCTCTTTCTGGGTCCTCATTGGCTGCCTGGGGTATTACGTTCCTCATTTCCCGGATGTTCTATTCTCCGGCAGCTGCTACCCCATCTTAGTAACAGAGTCGTGGCTGCAACGCTGTTACAATATGTATAATACTTTATTTGTTAAATAATAAAAGAACATGAACTGAGGAGAAAAGTACTGCATCATAACTTTGTATCCCTGAATACAATGTGCTGCAGTTTTAAATACTTGAATTCATATTCTCCTTTGGCTTTAATTGAACTTGTCCTTGCACTGAATATTTAATAATAAAAATAAAGAAAGAAAGTTTGCTGGCTGGACAAGCTTTCCAATTTAGCACACCCAACTTTAATTCCCACAGGCAATTCCCTTCAGATTTAAGGACCTGATATTACTCTATATCTATTATTTTTTCCTCCCTAGATGCTATAGTACATGAATTTTGCATATGCCTTGTAATCATTCCTCAAGGGTGGTTACATTATAAAATGGTAACCCTCCTTAAACTAGTAATGAATGACATGCCGAAGATTAGATTAGTACCTGGAATTTGTATGTATTTTTAAAGGTCCAAAAGAACCAGGCTACTAATTTTTCTTATGGTGTTTAGACATTTTCACTTGGAATCATTCCTACTAGAAAAGGTAGGTACACATGCAACAAAACAATTGATCTACCTCAAATAATTCATCCATTCTTCTGATTCTTTGGGCACACCCTCAGTTCATGGTTAGCTTGATGTACACTTTGAGTTTTGCCCCTGACCCAAATCCTGTCTGCTCTCAAAAATCTTTAGTTATGGTTAAATGGTGCTATAAACTTGAGTTAGGTGGGTTGAAATGTTAGTACTAGTGGGTGTACTACCTGTGTAATTAAAGCAGAGCAATAAGCTCCTGCATAGTTCACTCTGGAGTCAACCACTCCTGGATGCAGCACTCTGGAGTCAACCACTCCTGGATGCACACCTGTGACTGTAGCACTTTAAGCCAGGGTGCAGCATCCCTGGGCTGGCAGGGGGCCTAGCCCTGGGCTCCAGATGGCAGCATTGGGAAGTGGATGGTCTGGCTGGGTTATGAGGGTGCTTATGTGACAATCTAGGTGGCAGGCAGCCCCCACACTTTAGCACCCTCATGCCCCAGGCAGCCCTCATCACCATCCGCACGTGCATTTCAGAGCATGTAAGTACTCTGCCCAACAGTACTACCTTACAGCAGAGTTAATTACTTTACTGCACCCTAATACCAACACATGTGTGGATGGTGATGCTTTATTGCAGAACTAATTAGTCTATTCCTATAAAATGGTAACCCTCCTTAAACTAGTAATGAATGACATGCCGAAGATTAGATTAGTACCTGGAATTTGTATGTATTTTTAAAGGTCCAAAAGAACCAGGCTACTAATTTTTCTTATGGTGTTTAGACATTTTCACTTGGAATCATTCCTACTAGAAAAGGTAGGTACACATGCAACAAAACAATTGATCTACCTCAAATAATTCATCCATTCTTCTGATTCTTTGGGCACACCCTCAGTTCATGGTTAGCTTGATGTACACTTTGAGTTTTGCCCCTGACCCAAATCCTGTCTGCTCTCAAAAATCTTTAGTTATGGTTAAATGGTGCTATAAACTTGAGTTAGGTGGGTTGAAATGTTAGTACTAGTGGGTGTACTACCTGTGTAATTAAAGCAGAGCAATAAGCTCCTGCATAGTTCACTCTGGAGTCAACCACTCCTGGATGCACACCTGTGACTGTAGCACTTTAAGCCAGGGTGCAGCATCCCTGGGCTGGCAGGGGGCCTAGCCCTGGGCTCCAGATGGCAGCATTGGGAAGTGGATGGTCTGGCTGGGTTATGAGGGTGCTTATGTGACAATCTAGGTGGCAGGCAGCCCCCACACTTTAGCACCCTCATGCCCCAGGCAGCCCTCATCACCATCCGCACGTGCATTTCAGAGCATGTAAGTACTCTGCCCAACAGTACTACCTTACAGCAGAGTTAATTACTTTACTGCACCCTAATACCAACACATGTGTGGATGGTGATGCTTTATTGCAGAACTAATTAGTCTATTCCTCAGTAAAGTGCACATATAGATGCACCCACTGATGTTTGAGCTATTAAGTAGAGACCCAGGTACTCTTTGCTTCCACTAAAACCACTCTTTGCAACTTGAGTATCATTTTGCAGTGTAACTGCTCACATTTGAGCTAGATTACCTTGAAAGGACTTAAGTTGAGTGATGATAACGCAAATCTGCAATGCTGTAGTGCTAGATTGCCTGAACTGTGTCAAATGTGAATCAGTGAGCAAAGTTCTGGGACACCTCGTCTTTGCATATCTGTTAGATCTCAACTTCTTTGAACCCTTCATTATTCACGTCTCATGTTCACAAGCTAAACTCTGTGTTTTGGTTCTCAGGTGTTATAAATTATCCCCTTGGAGGCAGAAATGAACAGGTATTCCCTGATACACTTAAGAAGTGGCAGGCTCCTAATTATTTATTTATTTCAGTATGATTGTTAATCACTGAGCCTACCCAAAATTTTCTCCTTGCTGGAGGATGGTCTAGTTTAGCATCATCCTAGTGGTTGGGGGGCTTATCTTACTAATACTTGCTAAATGCTTTGCATTCTTTGCAATTGCATCAGTACAAAGCACTATTACTTAAGTTATTACAAATATCTAATGTATTTTAAATTATTCTGTGGAAAAGGGAAAGCTCACCAGGACATGATAACAATTTACAAATACTCTACAAAAAGCTGTACCAATGAAGGGTACAACTTAGTCTTGAAAGATATTGGAAGGCAAAATAATACCCTGTAACTAAGGCAGTAAAATATTTGGCTGATTATTAGTCAAAAAGAGGTGTTCGGAGGATAAATAGGCAATAGAATAGAAGATCAAAGCAGGTGACTAAGACCTGTAGAAACTGGAAAATAGATTAATTAGAATAACATTTTCACTGAACAATACTATAAAGTGCAAGATACCTGACAAAACAACTCAGCTATCTTTTGAACTTTAGAAACTGTCATTACTTGTGATTATAGATGGAAGCTAAAGGAGCCACATCAGATCTAAAACCATAGTTTCATAGTTTTTTTAGCAGCTGGAATGATTAAGTAGGATTGATAATCAGGCAAAAGAAATTGTGCTATTGGAGAACAAGCTCAGGTAAATTTCTCCCATTTCTCCCATGTATTGCCTCACTGTTCACCTTTTGACTTTAGGTACCATGCCAGTGCAACTCAGCCAATTTAGAATGATCAGATATTAATTTAGCTACACTTGTCACTCATTTTGCACCAGTATAAGTAACTATACAGGGTGACAGGAAACATTGCCATATGCTTTAATTTTGAGTGCTAATTAGTGTTTATCATTAGAAAAAGCTGATTTCTTTCTATTAAAATAAACACAGTAGAACCTGAAGATTCACTCTTTTTTTACTCAAGCTGCTCAGCACTCTAATGCAAGAAAGGAAGATCAAATACATACCTGCATAGTGAAAACTTGCCTCAGTAATGCCTGTTATTTAAAGAGATATCTGTATACCCCAAGGCCTGTGGTACTTATATCTCCAGCTACCTCATTTGAAAAACAAACATATTGGTGTTTTGGGAAAGGAGAAATGCTGTTAGATATCTAAGTAACAGCTCAACACACAAAACATCACTGTATAGTCATTATTAACAGGACAACACATTTTATTTTCCTTATTTTTTGAAAAAGTGATGATGATGATGATAAATTAAAACACTTCACTTTTGCAGCAACTTTCATGCAATGAACTCCATGCTCTTTTACCCTCTTAGTACCTCTGTGAGTAAACTAATCCAGTATTGTTGGGAAAGCTACATTTTTTCCTACAAATATTTGTTTGAATTTTACTGTAGACTCATCTATGCCTTCCTTTTTATTTATTTTCCATGTACTGTTTTTATATATGTGGATATACATGGAAGGCACAACTGAAAAACCCAAGTTCACAGAAAGGGAATTTCCAATCAGATTTCCTGGATCATTTGTATAAGTGATTGTAAGCATAAGGCTGTTCCGGTCACAGAACAGGAACACAGAATACAGAACCCAGAGCATATCAAGAGTGACCTGGGTGCAAGGGTGAGCAGGTCTGCAGCTCAGGTTGTGTTCTCATTGATCTTTCTGGTCAAGGGAAAGGTTCATAGGTTCATATATGTAGGGCTGGAAGGGACCTGAGCAGATCATCAAGTCCAACCCCCTGCCCTGGGCAGGAATGAATACTGGGCTCGTATGACCCCTGGTAAGTCTAGGCTCATATGACCCCAGCTAGCTGATTATCAAGCCTCCTTTTAAAGACCCCTAAGGTAGGAGCCAGCACCACTTCCCTTGGAAGCTGGTTCCAGATCCTAGCCGCCCTGACTGTGAAGTAGGGCCTCCTGATGTCTAGCCTGAACCTACTCTCAGTCAACTTATGGCCGTTATCCCTTGTTACTCCGGGAGGTGCTCAGGGGAACAGGGTCTCACCCATTCCCCTCTGGTCCCCACTGATAAGTTTATAGACGGCCACTAGATCCCCTCTCAGCCTTGTGGAGGCTGAACAGGTTCAGGTCCTGTAGCCTGTTCTTGTAGGGCCTGCCCTGCTGCCCCCTGATCATGCGAGTGGCCCTCCTCTGGATCCTTTCCATGCTGTCCACATCCCTCCTGAAGTGCGGCACCCAGAACTGGACACAGTACTCCAACTGCAGCTCGACCAGTGTTGCATAGAGGGGGAGGATCAGGAGCAGGTGCATCCTTCAGATCAACACCTGGCTGCGCAGGTAGTGTTGGCAGCAGGGATTTGGCTTCCTTGACTATAGGATGTTCTTCCAAGAAAAAGGATTGCTGGGAAGAGATGGGATCCACATGATGAAGAGAGGGAAGAGCACAGGCTCGCTAACCTAGTGAGGAGGGCTTTAACCTAGGTTCGCCGGGGGTTGGAAACCAAAGTCGTGAGGTAAGTGGGGAAGCGGGAGACCTGGAGGAAGAGCAAATAGGAGGGGGCAAAAGGGGAAGTGCTCTCATACTTCCTGAGAAATCAGGGCAATCAACTAGTTACCTCAGATGCCTGTACACAAATGCACGGAGCCTGGGAAACAAGCAGGAAGAATTGGAAGTCTCCACATAGTCACAGAACTATGAAGTGATTGGAATAACAGAGACTTGGTGGGAGCTCGCATGACTGGAGTATTGTCATGGATGGGTTCAAACTGTTTAGGAAGGACAAACAGGAGAGAAGCGGAGGAAATGTTGCACTTTACTTAAAAGAGCCATATGATAGCTCAGAGCTCCAATATGAAGCTGGAGATAGGCCTGTTGAGAGTCTCTGGGTTAGGGTCAGAGGGGAGAGCAACAAGAATGATGTCATGGTGGGGATCTGCTGTAGACCACCAGACCAGGGGAAAGTGGTTCTTGAGGCTTTCTTCAAACAGCTAGTGGAAGTTTCTGGATTACAGGCCCTGGTTCTCATGGGGGACTTCAATCACCCTGGCATCTGCTGGGAGGGCAATACAGCAGTGCGCAGACAATCCAGGAAGTTTTTGAATAGTGTTGGGGACAAATTCCTAGTGCAAGTGCTGGAGCAGTCAAGTAGGGGCCGTATTTTTCTTGACCTGCTGCTTATAAACAGGGAAGAATTGGTAGGGAATGTAGTAGTGGATGGCAACTTGAGCAGCAGTGATCACGAGATAATGGAGTTGAGGATCCTGAGGAAAGGAGGGATGGGAAGCAGCAGAGTAAAGACCCTGGACTTAGAAAAGCAGACTTCGACTCACCCAGGGAACTCGTGGGCAGGATCCCCTGGGAAGCCAGACTGACAGAGAGAGGAGTCCAGGAGAGCTGGGTTTACTTCAAAGAAACCTTACTGAGAGTGCGGGAACAAACCACCCTGATGTGCAGGAAGACTAGCAAGCATGGCAGAAGAGCAGCTTGGCTTAGTAGGGAACTCTTCAGTAAACTAAATCACAAAAAGGAAGCTTATAAGAATGTCTTTAGTGGGTTATGGAATAGAGAAGATCCCACACAACTTACTGATTCATTTGATGCACTGGCTGGGGAAATTTTTAGCTACTTGCACGATTTCACAATGATTGCACACTTAATTCATACAACACAATTTTATTTTAAAATTCTTTGCTACGCATATAACACTGCTTAGCTTTAAGAAATACCACAAACATTAAGAACACAATAACTACATATATCAGAAACAATGCTCCAAATGTACTTCCTTCCCAAACAATTACAATTACAACTCAAAGTTAAATTTGAATCAATACTATTATTTTCATAATATACTTACAGTTCTAGAATTCCAGGAAGCCAAACACCTAAATATGGTTTCATTCCTCAG
>NW_005842664.1:111979-119262 GCF_000455745.1 Alligator sinensis | reverse complement strand
CAAATTTGGGCTCAGATCTTACTCAACAGATTTCTGCTGGGTTCAGTTTCTTTTCTTGACCATTTTAATTATTTTGGGGAACTTCCATACCACTGCAAGTGACCTTTTCTTTCCAATTTTTTCAAAGGCCCTAGAGTTTGATCTCTCAGGATGTTTGCTTAAGGGTCATTTTTAGGTTAATTTTGTTAAAGGCCTCTAAAGATAAAATTCAAGAGTTAAGACTTTGAGCAAAGTCAGGACCTTCCGCACGTAGACCAAAACAATGGCCTAGATGAGACGATTAATCTTGTCTTTTTCCTAAACTGGCTAATGGGCAACTATTACAAACATTCAAATATTACATTCAATATGACAAAGAAGTGGAAACCTGGACAAATAACTATGGAAGAATATAAGAGTGTTGCTCAGGCATGCAGGGATGAAATCAGGAAGGCCAAAGTGCAATTGGAGTTGCAGCTAGCAAGGCACATGAGGGGTAACAAAAAGGGTTTATACAAGTATGTAGGTAGCAAAAGGAGGATCAGGGAAAACGTGGGTCCCTTACTGAATGGGGGAGGCAACCTTGTGACAGAGGATACAGAAAAGGCTGAAGTGCTCAATGCCTTTTTTGCCTCAGTCTTCACAGGCAACGTCCGATCCCAGACCACTGTACCGGGCAGCTCAGTTTGGGGAGGAGTGGAGCAACCCACAGTGCTGAAAGAACAAGTTAGGGACTACTTAGAAAAGCTGGATGGATACAAGTCCGTGGGGCCAGATGGGATGCACATGAGGGTGCTGACAGAGTTGGCTGATGTGATTACAGAGCCATTGGCCATCATCTTTGAAAACTCAAGGGGTTCAGGAGAGGCCCTGGATGATTGAAAAAAGGCAAACATAGTGCCCATATTTAAGAAATGGAAAACAGAGGATGGAGGAAACTACAGAACAGTCAGTCTCACCTCAGTCCCTAGAAAAATCATGGAGCAGATCCTCAAGTAATCCATTTTAAAGCACTTGGAGGAGAAGGTGATTAGGAACAGTTGGCATGGATTCACCGACTCCTGAGGTCCCTTCCAAGCCTAACTTTGTATGATTCTATGATTCTATGTTGTAGATGAGTAAATGGAAACATAAGACAAGATTCTGATGCCTTTAATCATATGGGCAAAGAATAATAAGTTAACCAATAAACTTGAATAGGATTATTTGTAGAATAAGAAATTAAATAATGTGAGCAAAAAAGCCAGATGCTGCCCCACAGTGAGATGACTTTTCCTGTTTCTATTAAGACAATAATAGAGTGAGAAATACAGCCCAAGAGTCCTGGTCCTCAGTTTTCTTTTCCTCCATTAAATCATTTACCATTAAATAATACCTCTTTGATTAAAATGTACCCTTCTTGAACACTGTGGATTTCATGCTTTGGATATAACACAGTTAAAACTTCTGACAAAGAGTTTTGACTTAACCTTTTTGCCCATGCGTGAGAAAAGACGATTTTGAAATAAACACTTGTACAGTACAAAAATGCTCTGAGTCATGTGGGTCACAGGCACCTTGTGCCAAATGCAATCATGCAGAGCCAGGGAGATAGGACTTAAAAGGTTGTACATCCACAGCATTGTAACCTTTTGGTACAATGGTGAGGCTGTCAGTGAGCTGTAACCCAACACTTCCCCTCAAGTGTCTCTGTCTTGTCCTTTCTTCTTTGCTGACTCCCATCAGCTGAAATGCTAAGTGCTTGCCTGAAATATCACTGCAGTTATGTAAAGCTTTTTAGGAAACATCACTTCAGACAGATGTTTAACCTCAGGGCCCTAAAGGGATAGCTCTGCCAGTTGCCAGGCTTGTCGATGAATTTTACATCGACAATCATGTTAATGTAGTTTGACACAGAGGAGAGATTTTACAGCCAGCAAGCCACATTAGATAAACAAGGTGGATGAGTGTAATCCACTGCAAAAGTCATTTGCACACACGATACATTGCAACATACATTTCTACATGCAGTATGGCTCAATTTTCTCTTGCTACTACCACAGTAAAAGACCATCAGAACTGGTGAAAGTCACTTGCTTGTTCATCTGTTATGCGCTTTAAAAAAAATCCTTTCCTGCTGTCAAGAGTTACTACAAATGTAGAAAGAATAATGGGAAGTTGATATAATTGAATCCTTGGCTTGAGGTATAAGTCAGAGTGCCAGGTATATGCCTCTGAGACTTCTCTTAGATGAGTGCTCTCAGTTCTGGGCATCTCCTCACTCAGAATATGTCGGCAAACTGGAAGGAGTTCAAACAAGAGTAACAAACATATTAGAGACTGGAAAGGAATGATTCATGAAGATAGCTTAAATAAGCTAAATATGCATAACTTGGCTAAGCAATGACTAATGAGTGATGAGGATTTGATAATGATCTAATGAGTCAAAGTACTAAAAAGAAAAAGGCTCAGTGCAAGAGAATGGAGTTAAAAGAAACTGGATTCAAATATTAAAAAGGAATATTTAGGCAAAATATCATTTTTTAATAATGAATAGGGAATAGTTTCCTCAAATAAGCAGTGAAAGTGCCATCATTTGGAACTTTTAGAAGGAGACTTGACAAAGATGTATTATAGCAATCTATCACAAAGTGGTTAAGGGAAAGATGTGATAGCACAATAATGTGTCTGACTTTTGATTCTAATAATCCTTATGAATGATATTTCCTTAGAAATGAAGGGTGACTGGAAATTTTAGGGACAAAGAAAGGGTTTGTCCCTTGTGAACACTGATTTAAGTGATTTGAGTTAACACTCACTTCTTAAAATGGAATTGATTTTGCAAGAAGTCTTATCTGAATGCTAAAATGCTAAATAACTCTAAAGAGAACAAGGGAATTAAAAATGTTGTGACCCTGTAGAAAAAATATGAACACTCTTAATCTGAATATTGTGAGTGATATAAATAAATTTGGATGCCAGACCTATGAACATAAATACAAATGTCAACAGATTGCAATGAACCACACTATAGATTGCGTCCTGCTTTTACACAGCCATAAAGAAGCAAATGAATGTGTAAAGCGCTGCATCTTCATACTGACCACACTATTGACCATATATAAATAAAAATATTATGAATACTTTATAGAAGAAACTACTAGATTGTAGACTACGTTCTGACTCTGAGAAATATCTTCCTTCTTTCCTTCTTCCTATTTTGCCATCCCTACTCAATCAGAAGTGTACCATATTCAAGAAGCAGCTTCATTAATCTGAAAAAAAGGAAGGACAGGGGTCTGAACAGCTGCACTGGAATTCATTTATCTAGCAGTCTTGTTGCGGTTTCCAGCAAAAACAAACATCATCATAGTGCATGAACCCAGAGCATGGCAAATAACTGCAGCACCTGGCTTCCATCAACAATGGGTTGCATGAGTAGTCTTGCAGGAAAAACAGCTCCATGAAAAAACATTTTAAAAATAGACCCAAAATAGCACCCTGACTGTCATTCCAGATGACAATACAAACTCATTGCACACTTTACACTTCTGCAAGTTCTTTTTATCTTTTACTTAGGGTAGGCCTGCTGTATCTACCCAAATCCAAGATGATTGCAAATTAAAGACAAGTCCACAGTAATTAGATGCTATACATGGAAAATAATAAAAGTGTTATAATCTTCCATGTATAGAAGAATCTTATTAGTGGAAGGTCATCTTAAATTTGTCCTCCCCACTGCTGGGGCAGGAAAAGCAGTGGCACAGGGTGAAGGTCAGATCCCACCCCTTGCTCCTTTACCCTTTGCCCTTCTTGCCTGCCCCACTTGTTCACTGCTCTTCCATGCTTGTGCTTCTGTTTGCCCCCCACTATGTATCCACCTGCCTCCTGTCCCTCTGTATCTGTACCTGCTCCCTACTGCATATGCACTGTTTTCCATGGCCCCCATGCCTGTATCTGCAACTGCCACCTGTCCCCCATGCTGCATATCTTCTGTCATAGCTCTGCTCCAGCTCCAGTGCAGTCAGCAGCAGCAGTAGCCCAAACCTGGCCTGCCTCCAGCCCAGCCAGGGAGTAATGGCAGTACCTCCAGGCTGGGCTGTGTCAGGGCTCAAGAGATCAAAACTACAGCAGAAGAGAAGCGAGGGAGGGGGCAGCTGAGGCTGGTGTAGGCTGTGCTGTGTCCCCCATGTTCACCCCTGAGCCATACATGTAGGTCTCCCCTTTCCCCCCTTTCTTTGCCAAACCAGCCAACCCAGCCTTAGGCATGTGGTAGCTCAGCTCTGACTTCAGCCTTGACCCTGGGGTGAAGCCAAAGCTAAACTGTCACCTGTCCCCAGGCCAGTACTCAAATCCAAGATAAAGGTTTTCTCCCCCATGCTAATTGGAGAAAAAAATACCTCATCTTGAATTCAAGTAAACACAGTACTTATGCAATGCAATGGTAACATATCTTGGGTAGAAGGCCACACTAGTCCAGCTATAGCTGATATTTCTAAATGCCATTGCATTGTACTTTGAAGACAAACTCCTTTGATTGGGACAAAGAGTACCTTTGGTATAGAAGATCTTTGGAATGGATACTATGGACACTGTCCTTATGTTATTTTTACAGCACCTAGACTAGCAAGGCCTTACTTCATGGTATAAGTATAATCATCATCATTGTTATCATCATCTTTTCATCTGTCTAATTCATTCTGGTTTATTTGTCCAGCTCTTTAATCTGCCTAATCTTAATAATAACAAAGTAATTATTGTTAATAGCATAATATCATCAACAGCAATACTTAAAATGAAACATCATTATTGTTATTCTTGCTATGAAAAATAAGTCCTGCTTTGTGTATATGAGCTGGAAGATTACTAGAAGATTATTTAGCATAATAAGCTGTGCAGCTTTGCCTATGTAAAAGCCTGGCCAAATAAATCAGAATGAAACTGATAGATGGATGGATAGACTTCCCCTTCTTACAACATTCCACAAACACAACACAAAACTTCTAAATGTATTTATTATTTTAAACTGATTAAACATTGTATCAGTGATCAGTTTTTGTTGTATTAACCACCCAGTGCAGATGTGTTGTATTCATATTATGCTACTGTATATCAAAAAGGATATGTATTTTTTTTCTGTTCCTGGAGTGGCCTGTTGATATAACTAAGCATCAGAAATATGCATTTCAAACTGCTTATAAAAATTGAAAATTGAAAATAGAAAAATATCTACACGCTTGTTGGTTATTTGTATAATTCTTGTTGGTTAATTATATATTTCTCAATATGCCTTCAGGGAATATTCAAGAAATTTGAGCTCAGGATGAGTACTGTTGATGGTAAAGCAGAGTACTTGTATGTGAGCATAAAATGCAAGTACAAAAGAATTATCAACTGATTTAAAACAAAGTTGTGTAAAAATTTGAATTGATAGTCATAATTTCTTATTTCAGGACCTTCCCAGTAATGTGACAAATACACGTTGAAATGCAAAAATCTAGAACTCATGGTTCAGAAATGATACCTTTTATTAGATCAGCTAGGAAATCTCTCACACACACACAAAAAGTCTCTTTCTGCAAGCTTTTGGGCTCAAGCATCCTTCATCAGGTTTGAGCCTGAAAGCTTGCAGAAAAAGAGAGGGTTTTTTGCGACTTCCTAGTTGGTCTAATAAAAGGTATAATTTCTGAACCAAGAGTTCTACATTTTTGCTTTCCTTTTTGTCTCAGACCAACACAGTTATCAAATACATCCCCCTACAAATACACTTTGCCACTTTGCATTTTAGTTCCCTCTTGTGGATGAAAGGAACAATAAAAAAGGTTTCCCAAAATGCAGGTGTGAGACCTTAGGTTTGGTTTTTGTAAGGAGCAGTGGAGTGAGCTTTGAGCTATGCTAAAGAATTTTCTGTCCCTTTAAAATAAAGGCTGAGTTTGTTGTAAACTGATGGATTTCTGCCTTCTTCTACTGGGGTGCTGGGAATGAACTGATGAAGAGGAAATAATAAAAGTGGAGTGTTTATTAAAAAAACTTGGTTCTTCTTTTATGTTGCTGCTCTTAGGAGCAAGCATTTGACCAAAGCTTAGAAACCAAACACTGGAATTGAGAGGTTCACTTCCCAGGGTCTTTTTTCTTAGTCCTCTTTGGTTTTCTTCTCACTGGCAATGATTTCACAAGCCTGTGCCAGGAGATCTTTAAAAGCGCCATCACTCTTAACAAAAATCCAGTGTTGGCAAGTTCAGACAGTGGGCAAACATGTCAACAAATGCTGAAAGAGGGTTGTTGCAAGGCAGCAAAAGCTCACAAGAGCCATATTTGCTCCCCATCCAACTTGCCAATACAGGGTTTCGTCAAGAGTGATGACAGTTTTAAACACCTTCTTGCTAGTGTTATGCAAATTGATTCAGTTCAGATAGCAATTCGTCAGATTCTTTGGTCCCCACTCAAGGCAAATCCCTAATTTTGGGATTAGAAAATCTCTTTTGATCTTTTTTGTTTATTGAAGAAAAAAAAATTCAACCTGTTCTGATCCTGAGCTCCTCCCTGTTGAGGGAAAGCCTCCTGTTGTCTTCAGGGGACTTCTGATCAAGCCACAAGAGGTGATCTTATATAACACCCAAAAACAGTGGCTAAAGGTAATGAACTGTGTGGCTCTTATTAAGACACAGAGGCCACACCTACTCAGGATGCTACTGTGCAGTAGCCCAAGAATACAGCATAGCAATGTTGCATGGCAGCAACTGTGACAGGGCTACTCAGCAGTAGTCTTGGGCTACTGCATGGTCAGCATCACAAAAAAGCTGTACGCCAATGCTACTGTGCAGTAAATCCAGTTACTGCACATCATTTACTATTTGTTTATATGAGTAATAAATGACTGCACAGTAATGTCTACACAGTAGTGTCTCGTGTAGATGCAGTCACAGAGATTGTAATTAATTAAGTCAATTTTCTTTCAACATACATCCCTGATGCAATAGAAATCAGAGCCTGCAGTTCTTTGTCAACAGCTCATTTTCTGAATCTACAGTCCCCAGTCCTGCTCCCTCAAAATGGAGAAGAGCTTTGGTTTCTGAAGCCATGAGCCAAAGAGTCATCAAACAGACAGCTTGTATAAATGATTCTGGGGACTATCCAACATGATTATGTTCTCCTCCAGGGTCATATTAATGCTTTAGTGGGCCCTAGGAAAACAAATGTGTGGACCCTGGGCTGGTCAAGACCTCACTCCCCACCCTGGTGCTGCTGCCTGAAGGGAGTGGGGCTAGGAGCTGCTGCTAGGAAGCAGCCGCTGCTGCAGTGAGGCTGGCAGAGGGGAGGGAAAG
>NW_005842664.1:111571-111948 GCF_000455745.1 Alligator sinensis | reverse complement strand
GGCCATATGCTCCGCTGCCATGGAGGGAAGGACCAGGGCCCCCCACAGCTCAGGGCCCTAGGCATGTGACTAGTTTGCCTATGTGGTAATCTGGCCCTGGCCTCCTTTACATGTCACATTTAAGGCATGATTAATTAGGTAATCCTGAATTAAATTGTGACCCAGCTGCACGTTCAACTAATCAATGGCACAATTAAACAACAAGGAGCTATGTTCTTCACAAAAAATATGTAATAACTTTGGAGCTTGTCCTAATCACCATTAATTCAATGTGTGGCCAAGTGTTCCCCTGTGAGCCCAATCAATTGAGGGGTGCACCATTCGTTGTCAGCCCCACAGCTGACAAGGTTTGCAGTAGGAGCAGCATTGTTGGCTGT